>NC_088420.1:55670994-55970994 GCF_034236695.1 Oncorhynchus nerka | reverse complement strand
TGTGTTTTAGCTGACAGTTTTAGAAGGCTGCCAAACAGCTTATCGGCTGATTGATTCTATCGCCTTCAGATTCAGAGCAACACAAAACAAAACAATAATCATAAATCCATCTAATGTGGATGAAAGGGCATTTCTGATGTATTCGAAGTAAAGTAGAGCCAATCTGTGGGTGGGTGGATGACTGGCAGATGGTAGCTGGTAGCCATAGAGACAAAGGAGGAAAAGTAGTCCCTGAGTCCGAAGAATAGAATACGTTATTTTTTGTGTTCCATCTCTCAGAGAGGTCTGATGGTGGGCTTTTCTGGGCTATGACTGCTGTACACACCCACCCACCCACACAGACACACACATGCATACACACAGACATTTTAATGGATGAAGCAGGATACTAGGAGGCTGGAATGGGGCTTGACAGAGTGCCTTGCTAAGGGCCGTGGTCGCTCTCCCAGTGCCTGATCATAATTGATGGATGACTGTGGAACCCGGCACTGACAGGCTGGTTGCCTGGCCTTTACCCTCTGCCAGCTCAACCCTTACATGTGTGAAATAGCCAATTACTGACACGCCTATTGAAAGTAATAGGCCAATGAGCAAATGGCTACTGTGGGACATTGGTTGCAGAGGTTGTAACTATATGGAGGAGGCCTAAGATAAAGTTCTGCTTGAAACAGCTGCTGCCCTACCCACACATCCCCGGCCTGGCTGAATACTATTGGGGAGGACGAGAGAGAGGGTCTGCGTCGCAAATGGCACCCTATTCCCTTTATAGCGCACTACTTTTGACAAGAGCTTTATAAGGCCCTGGTGAAAAGTAGTGCACTATATAGGAAATAGGGTGCCATTTGGGATGCGGGGTCAGGGATTTCTCTTTCTCCATAACCACAATGTCCCTCCTATCCGCCCGTCCTGTATTGACTTCAAGTTTATGATCCATGATACAATCATGTTATACAGGAGCTAATTTAAAGGAATAAATCCTCCTTTTAGAGCCTGCTAAATGGATAATGGAAACAGCAGCGCTCGTAGATTCTTGGGCAAGCATTAAGTACTTATTTCTGCCAGGAATGGAGAGTCATACAGCCAGGCCCGCCATGGAGAGCGGGAGAGTGGGTCTGCGTTCAAAATGGCACCCTGTTCACTATATGTTGCATTACTTTTGACCAGAGCCCCTATGGGCCCTGATCTAAAGTAGTGAACTATATAGGAAATAGGGTGTCGTTTGGTAAATGGCTGGGAGAGCTCATGCTAGCCAGCACATAGGATATTGACAGAACAATCTATCTTTATAAAGGGACAGTAGGACTGGGAATTGCCAGGGACATGAAGATACGATATTATCCTGATACTTCGGTGCCGATACGATATGTATTGCGATTTGATGTTCCAAACATATTGCTCACTATATGTCTGCTGCCGAGAGACAAGAGAGAGAACGAGAAAATGTGTTTTGATCAATCAGGGAAATAAGTGGTTAAAACTTGTTTGCTAACTACTTAAAAAGATGATGAACAAGCTATGGGTTAGCCGCAGGTTAGCTAACACTACCTACAGTTTATTTCGTCATTTTTCAGAAGGGGGAATCAGAGAAAGAGAGCGAGATGGGGGAGAGAGTGAGATAAGGAGAGGGAGTGAGAGAGAGAAAGGGGGGGGTAGAGTGAAATGGAGAGAGAAGGAAAGATGGGGACAAAGAGAGAGAGGCGAGAGAGAGAGAAAGGCGAAGGGTGAATTCAGGCTGTAACACAACAACATGTTGAAAAAGTATAGGGGTGTGAATACTTTCTGAAGGAACTGTATATTCTATCTCTCTCTCTCTCTCTCTGTCTGTCTTGATCTCTCTCGCGCTCTCTCTCTCTCTCTCGTCTCTCTTTCGTTCTCTCTTTCAACTCTCTTCAGCCAGCTCCCCTAATCTCATTACGATACTATTTTAATTACATGACTGATGCAGTGAAGCTTCTTATTTGGAAAGAATACATTGATTTGGCACAGCCTGCTCTTGATGTAACCAGAGCCAAATCATTCCTTTCTAAATTAATTTTAGGTTGGCTCGCCACTCAATTGGTGTGTCTATTGGATGCAAAGTGTACTCGGCATAGTGTGATGGTGTGCACCTTGTAGGTTTGCTAATTAGCATCGTTCATTCATGAAATACCAAATGAATATCAACCTTGGACACAGATCCTTGGACACAGATTGGACACAGATCCTTGGACACAGATTGGACACTGTATTCTTCTCACAAGTTCATTATTTGAACTCAGCTCTTAAAAATATGACTTCAGATAACAGAAAATATTTGTGTTAATTTGTTCTGCTTTTGCACATCTTAGTCATCTGCACCTGTAGTCACAGATTCTTTTTAAGCCAATCATCATCTTCCAACTCAACCTAATGGTGAATGAGTGAGTGATATCTGTGGCTGGGCAGTGTTGTGTTAGTGTGTGGTCTGTCAGTGGACCTCGGGCAGTGTTGGGATCTACTGTAGATCCATCACGCAGGGTTTTGATTGGCAGGGGAAATGGGGCCTGGGATTGGACAATGTCAGTGATGTTTGGGTGTGGGTTGTGCATGGTGTGTGTGTGTGTACTTGCTTGTGCGCATGTGTGTGTCCCAACCTGCCTGCATGTGTGCGCGTGCATGAGTTTGTGCGTACACAATGTTCGTGCTTGTGTGTGTGGGTTCTGCTCCGTTCATTAGACCAGCTGAGCTGGTGAAATGCCCGCCTGACCTTCCCCTGACCCCTCCAACACAATTACAGCTAAAGGCCTCCACTTTGGTTATTGATGCCTGTCCTCACTGACAGACCACAGCAGAGCAGCTCCACCCTCACCCTTACATGCATCCCAAATGGCACCCTAATCCCTATGTAGTGCACAACTTTTGACCAGGGCTCATAAGGATGGAAGATGGGAGTTATATGGATTGGCGCCATGGAGAGTGATTGATTGTCAATAGTTAATTGCACCGGGTTGATTGGGTTATAAATAGGTTTTAGAATAGGGTGGAGGGATAAAACTACATGTTATTGTACTTTCCTGTCAAATTGTCCAGAAATCTGCTTTGCATCGGTCAACTCAAATAGAACAACAGACACAGTAGCCAACTACACATGATGATGATGTATAATACACACTCTGGAAATGTCTGAACCTCTTTCTCACTATCTGAAACTCAAAAATGGGAGTGTGAGTGAAATGAACACCTGCATGTTGTACTGAAGCAGTTTCTCTCTCTATATCAGCGAAGGGGAGAAGGGAGAGTAACGTGCTTAAGGTTAAGGGGTGGTATTTAGTGAATCATACATTTCTAGTTAGATGGGTCTTTCCTCTACCTCTACCTACATTAATTGCGTACCTGCTGTGTGTGCATGTGTGTGTGCATGTGTGTGTGCGCGTGTTGGCTTGGCACATTGAATCACCCTGCTGTGATGCAGCAGTTGGGATGTAATCCAGAGTTAGGACTAGGGACTCAGAAGTGTGTCCTAAATTGCACCCGTTTCTCTATATAGCGCACTACTTTTGACCAGTACCAATTGGGTTTTGGTCAAAAGTAGTTCACTACGTAGGGAATAGGGTGCAGTTTGGAACCCAGAAATCTGGGGAAGAAAACCTGCTGCTTTTTTTTATTTTTCATTTTTTCCCACAGCAGGCTGGCAATAAGCCCACGTTCAGCCTATTGATTTTTTACACCTCCTCTTGTAAAATGAAACCTGAAATTGTTTTTTCCTCCTCTCACTTTGGAGGTTACAGCTTTCGGCAAACTTTATATAGTGTGATTTATATAACGCTTCTATTCTTCTGTAGTCCAAAGGCCACCCATCAAAAATCTGTTGTTCCGTGAAACAAAACTGCAAAATTCAACACTATTGTGTATATAATGTTATGAACATGAACACGGGCTGATTCAAAACTTGTATCAAAGTTACAATATTTAGTATTTAATCGCCACGCAACGCTCCGACGTTGCTATCTTTCACCTTGGTCCCTTTTGTTGCATGCTGCCGCACAGAACACAATAACTAATTGTGCATCCGGTGTTTGTCCTTGCATAAGCTCAAGCAACACATGTTACTGGTCCTTCACTGATCCAGATGAACTCCGAAATGAGGAAATATTCGGTCCCGTCCGCTACATCCTGTAAAGCTCTGTTATGGCATCTGAGAAAAAAATCCATTTAGCGCGTTTCAATAATAATGAGAAAATGGCGCCGGAGGTGATGAATGCCATTTTATGGGCTCCTAACTAACTGTGCTATTTTGTGTTCTTTTTTCTCTCCAAATTGTTTGTAACTTTCTAATGAACCGAAAAGAGCTTCTTGATATCAGAATAGCGATTACTCCCCTTGAACTGGATGAAGATATTTTTTTAAGGAGTCCGACACGAAGGATTTACTGTTTCTCCGAGACCAGGCCCAAATCCCCGTCATTCGTGTGAAGAAAGGACGGAGGTATAGGGGGCGGAGATTGGGGTGCCTTGAGAGAATTTGTCAGCGAGTGGGTAACCCGTCTCTACCATCTGTTCCATTGGCCAACGTGCAATCACTGGAGAATAAACGGGATGAGCTCCGTTCGAGACTACCCTACCAATGGGACAGTCAAAACTGTAATATCTTATGTTTCACCGAGTCGTGGCTGAACGACAACACAGATATTATACAATTGGCTGGGTTTTCCGTGCATCGGTAGGAGAGAACAGCTATGTCTGGTAACCACAAACCGATGCTGGCACTGAGGCCGCATTCAACGAGCTGTATAAGTCCTAAGCAAAGAAGAAAATACTCATCCCGAAGCGGTTCTCCTAGTGGCCAGGGACTTTAATTCAGCTAAATTTAAATCAGTTTTATCTCATTTCTACCAGCATGTCACATGTGCAACCAGAGGGGGGAACTCTTTACTCCACACACAGAGACACATACAAAGCTCTCCCTTGCCCCCCATTTGGCAAATCTGACCATAATTCTATCCTCCTGATTCCTGCTTAGAAGCAAAAAGTAAAGCAGGAAGTACCAGTGACTTGCTCAATATGGAAGTGGTCAGATGACGCGGATGCTACGCTACAGGACTGTTTTGCTAGCACAGACTGGAATATGTTCCCGGGATTCATCCAATGGCATTGAGGTGTATACCCCTTCTGTCACCGGCTTCATTAATAAGTACATCGACGATGTCGTCCCCACAGTGACAGTACTATGCCCTCAGATGAACCATCAAACAGGCATAACGTCAATACAGGACTAAGATTGAATCCTACTACACCGGCTCTGATGCTCGTCAGATGTAGCAGGGCTTGCAAACTATTATGGACTACAAAGGCAAACCCAGCAATGATCTTCCCAGATGGGCTAAATGTATTTTATGCTCGCTTTGAGGCAAGAAACATGCTCTCCATAGCCGATTTGAGCAAGACCTTTAAACAGGTCAACATTCACAAGGCCGCTGGGCCAGACGGATTACCAGGACGTGTACTCAGAGCATGAGAGGACCAACTGGCAAGTGTCTTCACTGACATTTTCAACCTTTCACCTGACCGAATCTGTAATACCAACATGTTTCAAGCAGACCGCCATAGTCCCTGTGCCCAAGGAAGTGAAGGTAACCTGCCTAAATGACTACCGCCCTGTAGCACTTATGTCGGTAGCCATGAAGTGCTTTGAAAGGCTAGCAGCTCAGCATTTAACCCCAGCGTACCCACAAAGCTCACCACTAAGCTAAGGGCCCTGGGACTAAACACCTCCCTCTGCAACTGGATCCTAGACTTCCTGATGGGCCGCACCTAGGTGGTAAAGGTAGGCAACAACACATCTTCCACCCTGATCCTCAACATGGGGGCCCATCAGGGGTGCGTGCTTATTCCCCTCCTATACTCCCAGTTCACCCACGACTGCGTGGCCAAGCATGACTCCAACACCATCATTAAGTTTTCTGATGACACATCAATGGTAGGCCTGATCACCGGCAACAATGAGAGCCTTTAGGGAGGAGGTCAGAGACCTGGCTGTGTGGTGCCAGGACAACAACCTCTCCCTCAACATGAGCAAGACAAAGGAGCTGATCGTGGACTACAGGAAAAGGAGGGCCAAACACGCCCCCATTCACGTCGATGGGACTGAAATGGAATGGGTCGAGTTTCAAGTTCCTTGTTGTCCACATCACCAACAAACTATCATGGTCCAAACATACCAAGACAGTTGTGAAGAGAGCAAGACAACGCCTTTTCCCCACGAAGAAGACTTGAAAAGATTTGACATGGGTCCCCAGATACTCAAAATGTTTGAGAGCATCCTGACTGGTTCCATCACGGCCTGGTATGGCAACTGCTCGGCCTGCGACCGCAAGTTACTACAGAGGGTAGTGCGAATGGCCCAGTACATCATTGGGGCCAAGCTTCCTGACATCCAGGGCCTGTCAGAGGAAGGCCCAAAAAATTGTCAAAGACTCCAGTCACCCAAATGATAGACTGTTCTCTCCGCTACCAAATGGATAATGGTACCGGAGCGCCAAGTCTAGGTCCAAAAGGCTCCTTTACAGCTTCTACCCCCACAAGCCATAAGACTGCTGAACAATTAATCAAATGACCACCCACACTATTTACATTGACACACCCCCCTTTGTTTTTACACTGCTGCTACTTGCTGCTTATTATCTATGCATAGTCACTTTACCCCTACCTACATGTACAAATGACCTCGACTATCCTGTACCCCAGCACATTGACTCGGTACCGGTACCCCCTGTATATAGCCTCGTTATTGTTATTTTATTGTGTTACTTTTTATTTTATTTGTAGTTTATTTAGTCAATATTTTCTTCTCTATTTCTGGAACTGCATTGTTGTAATTAAGCATTTCACGGTAAGGTCTACACCTGTAGTATCCGGCGAATCATACAAATAACATTTTTACTGATTTCAACAGCTTCTTTCGTTACGGTCCGGAACGTGTGTAATGACTGTAGCCACGATATAACATGGCAACAAAATGTTGCTTGGGAAAATTACCTAAAATGCGCTATGATTTCGAAATGAATGTGCAACTTTTACGTTTTGAACCACAGAGAGTTTAATTCATAAAATTATCTCCATAATGATATTGAGACTTTGCATTTTTATTCCCTGGGTCACAAATTCATTTTCTGGTGGGTGCATGACCACAAACACACACACACTCACACTACACAAACGCCACTACAAACCCAGCAACTCTGGGCTAACAAGTGGGAGATCCCTGTTAATGGGCTATTGTCCCTGATCACTAATAGAAGATCATACTGACTGGACACACACACACACACACACACACACACACACACACTAACACACACACACACACACACACACACACACACACACACACACACACACACACACACACACACACACACACACACACACACACACACAACACACACACACACACAAGAACACACACACACACACACACACACACACACACACACACACACTTAAATTGTCCCTGCTTATTGGTGTAGGGCTATACAGCCATTGGAAAGTACTTCCACCATGTGATTACTAAATTGTGGCTAATTAGCTCGATGGAAGAGGTCACTGGCAATGACAAAGTCAAGGGAGACACTGAATGATGAGAGTGTCAGCTGGTACCCATAAAGTACGTGCTGGGAGGAAGCCCAGAGTAGCTGGGTTTGTAGTGGACTTTAAAGGGGAAATCTGCCATGTTTACAGCTGTTCAATGGTCATTTCAATTAACGATTCCATCCTTGATTTCATAGCTCTATGAATTTGTCAGTAGTCACATACTGTACCTCCAGCCCAATCCCTCAGATGTTATGTAGCAAACAAAGTGGCGGGGTTGCCGTTTGTTTGAAAATGTATTACGGATTGTGCCTTTATTGGAGAGCTATTAAGAGCTATTAACAAGGACCAGACACAGGCAGAAATGCGCTGACTAGGAGGAAAAAAGTTTGTTGACTTGTGGCTTGATTGAATCATATTTTGCGGCAAATGTGCGGTGATTGGTTGAAATTGTGAGCCCTCTTTATGCACAGCGGTTATTGGTCAGTCTTATGCGACATTGCGACGATTTAACCGTTTGTGGTTGTATCAAATTTTGTATCAAATTTGCGAGCTCTGGCATAATATGCGTAGAACTGTTGATTTTGCGGAATCCCGGAGGGACTGGGATGATATCACGAATCAGCAACATGATCCAAGCAGAACCGATCAGATTCATATCATATCAGGAGACATGGAGACATGGCACTTCTGGATCTCTACTATCAAACATCTGCTTGCAGCTTTATCTAGCGGAGTTTGATTTATGTTCTACTAAAGAGACAGGCGCAGCAGAAAAAAAATCTGAGAACAATTCACCGTGTTGCATCTACCCGAGCAAAACCAAGAAACAAGGAGGCTTAATATGTACTCGCTTTATGTACAGAGTTTGCCCCCCTGTGTGATGTACATGTGTTTATCTGCAAACAATGGGCCACATACAGTTTTGTATCTAACAGGGCCAGTTCAAAAGAACCAATAAGGCTTATGTATGAGATGGGAAAGTACAACGTTTAGGAGCTTGTACAGTAATGGCCTTCTCTTAGAACTCCCTGCCTTCAACAGTACTGCAAATAATGTTGTAGCCTATCTGACAGAGAACCAAGAATACTTCCTGTGTACTTTGTTATTTGCAGAGTTCACCCTTTGTGTGAGGTTTCTTGTACAGGAACAGCCGTACTCGCCTAGCTCTGCCTGAGCCTGTCGTCGGACACGGCTGACCTCTCTACACCAGAGCCGGGCAATTAGTCGAGAAAATGGCCGACAGTAAATCTGCTTCGGGGAGGGCCTGGCAGGGCCACCTCGAGGTGAGCTCCACAACAAGGAATTAAACACACAGTATTAGCTGGCAGCAGTTTTATGATGTCAGGGGAATGGCCCCCGGGGTGTGGAAAGGACAAGGGTGCTGCTGTACAGTCTGCATACTGCGAAGGCTTTGCAGTGGGTTGTGTTGTAGTTATGTTGTTGTAGTTACTATTTTTTTTTTTAAATGACTTGAATGTCTGTTGGAACATAATGTGTGCAACTGAAAGATTGGTCTGGGAGATTTTCATTGTATTCATTGGAGGCCCACCACTATTTGCAGCCTTCAATTCGACAGTGCCAAACGTTCTTTCTTTACTCGTCAAATGGAGCAGAAGGCTGAGAGACAGATTGCTGACACCAGTCCATAACTTCCCATAAAAGTAATACAAAAAGCCTCACTTTGACACTACTGTTTGGAATATTGCCAAACTTAATATAGTAAAGCTTACTGTACGCTTGGTATTCACCACAGGTCTCTACTGTCAATGAAGAGAGTGTAGAACAGACAGTCGTAGCACATAAAAGAGGTCATTGTAAAATGCCGGACTGAATAATAATAATTTAGGATGGTTGTTGGGCCAAGGCAAGTAAACACAAATCACAGCTTTACAAAATGGTGGACAGGAGAGACTGTTGTGGCAGTGCACAGCACAGTGATATAAAAAGCTATGCAATTGTAGCTTGCCTGGTGCACTTTGTATACAGCCTCTATTTAGGGTTTCATCATATCAGACCCAAATCAGACTCAAGGAGCTTTGTTTATTTAGTCATTTATGTTGTATATCGTCCATTCATTTATAAAAACATTGGTTTTACTATCAGAGCTCACTGGATGGTTGGCTCAATGAGGTGGTTTGTGATGGACACTACGGTTTGTGAGGACACTGTGTGGTTTGTGAGGACACCGTGTGGTTTGTGAGGACAGCGTGTGGTTTGTGAGGACAGCGTGTGGTTCGTGAGGACACCGTGTGGTTTGTGAGGACACCGTGTCGTTTGTGAGGACACCGTGTGGTTTGTGAGGACAGCGTGTGGTTCGTGAGGACACCGTGTGGTTTGTGAGGACAGCGTGTGGTTTGTGAGGACAGCGTGTGTTTTGTGAAGACAGTGTGTGGTTTGTGAAGACCGGGAAGCAGAGGAAGCCCTCCAGCGAGCAGAACGTCGCTACAGTGGAAGAGGGGTCGATAACGCATTGCCCCTTCCCTCATAACCATTGGCTGATTTCAAAATGATTGCTCACCTTTGGTTTAATCTGCCGTGTGCTCTGAGGCACAACCCATTCTCAGAAAGCCACTGGGTGAGGGGGTGGTGGGGGTGTTCATTTATCTCTTGTGTAGCAGGGCAGTCTCAGCTCCACCCTCTCACAGCAAGCACAGGAAAGCAAACAGGAAATACACACATAACAGTGACTTCTGCACTGACCCTAAACCTTAAAAAAAAGATGGACTGCGGGATCTCTTCCATGTTTTTATGGTTTACCCCACAGACCTGAAGGACATCGATCGAGCCGGACATACAGTAACTGTTACCTTTGGTGTTCTGCCACAGTGCTCATTGTCAGATCCTCTGTAAGGAGGTCAGAGGTGGATGAAGTGCTTCCGGGTTGGAGCGATCTGGTCGCATCCGCGCTTCGGTCTGCAGGTTGTATAACTTTTTCATTACATTTCATTATAGTACAACGGTCTGATTTGTCTAATCTTAGCAATTTCCTCTTAGCTAGCTACATAGTCGTCGTTGTATCAAAGATAATTGCGTAATTATCGTATTTCGTCGTCTCCTATCTGTCCAACACGTTCACCGACCGTAGCACTGTAGTACTATCACACTCAACTGATTGATTAATGTAGTGTTAGCTAGGCTAGCTACATAGTTGTCTTTGCTGTCTTCGTATCCAAGATAATTGTGTAGCTTAGAGTGTGGAGTCTTAGAGTGATAATTGCGTTATTATCGTATTTCGTCGCCCTCCTATCTGCCTAGCAGCTAGCATACGCTCACCGGCTACCGTAGCACTGTAGTAACTATCACACTCAACCGAACGACTTGATTAGTGTAGTATTAGATAGCTACATAGTTGTCTTTGCTGTCTTCGTATCCAAGATAATTGTGTAGTTTAGAGTGTGTAGTCTTAGAGTGATTATCTTAATTCACCGAGGTTAGCTAGCCAGCTATTTTGTCGTCCTTGGAGACACTCCTAGCTAGCCACCAGCCAACGTCTACTGAATAGAACTTTCGCATTCCGTTTCCGTCGCTCCACAGGTAGTATCACTTTTTCACTTCATTTCATTACAGTCCCAACGGTTGGATTTGTTTGATCGTAGCTAGCTACATAGCTAGCTACATAGCCGTCTTTGTTTCAAAGATAATTGTGTAGTCTAGAGCGATTTTCTAGGTTAGCTAGCCAGCTATTGTCGTTCTCCTACGCAACGTAACGTAACCAACACTGCTAGCTAGCCAGCTAGCTCCCGATAAGCAGCATTGTAGAAACTTCAAACGGTACGACTTGATTAGGGTAGTGTCAACAACGAGCTAGCCTACCCCAGCAGTACTCTATCATTTTAATCATTTTAGTCAATTAGATTCTTGCTTAGGTTTCTGAACATTCGAGACGTGTAGTCCACTTGTCATTCCAATCTCCTCTGCATTAGCGTAGCCTCTTCTCTAGCCTGTCAACTATGTGTCTGTCTATCCCTGTTCTCTCCTCTCTGCACAGACCATACAAACGCTCCACACCGCATGGCCGCAGCCACCCTAATCTGGTGGTCCCAGCGCGCACGACCCACGTGGAGTTCCAGGTCTCCGGTAGCCTCTGGAACTGCCGATCTGCGGCCAACAAGGCAGAGTTCATCTCAGCCTATGTCTCCCTCCAGTCCCTCGACTTCTTGGCTCTGACGGAAACATGGATCACCACAGACAACACCGCTAGCTCTCTTTCGTCCGCCCACGTGCTCTCGCACACCCCGAGAGCTTCTGGTCAGCGGGGTGGTGGCACCGGGATCCTCATCTCTCCCAAGTGGTCATTCTCTTTTCTCCCCTTACCCATCTGTCTATCGCCTCCTTTGAATTCCATGCTGTCACAGTTACCAGCCCTTTCAAGCTTAACATCCTTATCATTTATCGCCCTCCAGGTTCCCTCGGAGAGTTCATCAATGAGCTTGATGCCTTGATAAGCTCCTTTCCTGAGGACGGCTCACCTCTCACAGTTCTGGGCGTTTAACCTCCCCACGTCTACCTTTGACTCATTCCTCTCTGCCTCCTTCTTCCACTCCTCTCCTCTTTGACCTCACCCTCTCACCTTCCCCCCTACTCACAAGGCAGGCAATACGCTCGACCTCATCTTTACTAGATGCTGTTCCTCCACTAACCTCATTGCAACTCCCCTCCAAGTCTCCGACCACTACCTTGTATCCTTTTCCTCTCGCTCTCATCCAACACTTCCCACACTGCCCCTACTGGATGGTATCGCGCCGTCCCAACCTTCGCTCTCTCTCCCCCGCTACTCTCTCCTCTTCCATCCTATCATCTCTTCCCTCTGCTCAAACCTTCTCCAACCTATCTCCTGATTCTGCCTCCTCAACCCTCCTCTCCTCCCTTTCTGCATCCTTTGACTATCTATGTCCCCTATCCTCCAGGCCGGCTCGGTCCTCCCTCCCGCTCCGTGGCTCGACGACTCATTGCGAGCTCACAGAACAGGGCTCCGGGCAGCCGAGCGGAAATGGAGGAAAACTCGCCTCCCTGCAGACCTGGCATCCTTTCACTCCCTCCTCTCTACATTTTCCTCCTCTGTCTCTGCTGCTAAAGCCACTTTCTACCACTCTAAATTCCAAGCATCTGCCTCTAACCCTAGGAAGCTCTTTGCCACCTTCTCCTCCCTCTTGAATCCTCCTCCCCCCCCCCTCCTCCCTCTCTGCAGATGACTTCGTCAACCATTTTGAAAAGAAGGTCGACGACATCCGATCCTCGCTTGCTAAGTCAAACGACACCGCTGGTTCTGCTCACACTGCCCTACCCTGTGCTCTGACCTCTTTCTCCCTCTCTCTCCAGATGACATCTCGCGTCTTGTGACGGCCGGCCGCCCAACTACCTGCCCGCTTGACCCTATCCCCTCCTCTCTTCTCCAGACCATCTCCGGTGACCTTCTCCCTTACCTCACCTCGCTCATCAACTCATCCCTGACCGCTGGCTGAGAGTTGCACCCCTTCTGAAAAAAAACCTACACTCGATCCCTCCGATGTCAACAACTACAGACCAGTATCCCTTCTTTCTTTTCTCTCCAAAACTCTTGAACGTGCCGTCCTTGGCCAGCTCTCCCGCTATCTCTCTCAGAATGACCTTCTTGATCCAAATCAGTCAGGTTTCAAGACTAGTCATTCAACTGAGACTGCTCTTCTCTGTATCACGGAGGCGCTCCGCACTGCTAAAGCTAACTCTCTCTCCTCTGCTCTCATCCTTCTAGACCTATCGGCTGCCTTCGATACTGTGAACCATCAGATCCTCCTCTCCACCCTCTCCGAGTTGGGCATCTCCGGCGCGGCCCACGCTGGATTGCGTCCTACCTGACAGGTCGCTCCTGGTGGCGTGGCGAGAATCCGTCTCCTCACCACGTGCTCTCACCACTGGTGTCCCCCAGGGCTCTGTTCTGGCCCTCTCCTATTCTCGCTATACACCAAGTCACTTGGCTCTGTCATAACCTCACATGGTCTCTCCTATCATTGCTATGCAGACGACACACAATTAATCTTCTCCTTTCCCCTTCTGACGACCAGGTGGCCTCGCATCTCTGCATGTCTGGCAGACATATCAGTGTGGATGACGGATCATCACCTCAAGCTGAACCTCGGCAAGACGGAGCTGCTCTTCCTCCCGGGGAAGGACTGCCCGTTCCATGATCTCGCCATCACGGTTGACAACTCCATTGTGTCCTCGTCCCAGAGCGCTAAGAACCTTGGCGTGATCCTGGACAACACCCTGTCGTTCTCAAATAACATCAAGGCGGTGGCCCGTTCCTGTAGGTTCATGCTCTACAACATCCGCAGAGGACGACCCTGCCTCACACAGGAAGCGGCGCAGGTCCTAATCCAGGCACTTGTCATCTCCCGTCTGGATTACTGCAACTCGCTGTTGGCTGGGCTCCCTGCCTGTGCCATTAAACCCCTACAACTCATCCAGAACGCCGCAGCCCGTCTGGTGTTCAACCTTCCCAAGTTCTCTCACGTCACCCCGCTCCTCCGCTCTCCACTGGCTTCCAGTTGAACCCATCCGCTACAAGACCATGGTGCTTGCCTCGGAGCTGTGAGGGGAACGGCACCTCACTACCTCCAGGCTCTGATCAGGCCCTACACCCAAACAAGGGCACTGCGTTCATCCACCTCTGGCCTGCTCGCCTCCCTACCACTGAGGAAGTACAGTTCCCGCTCAGCCCAGTCAAAACTGTTCGCTGCTCTGGCCCCCCAATGGTGGAACAAACTCCCTCACGACGCCAGGACAGCGGAGTCAATCACCACCTTCCGGAGACACCTGAAACCCCACCTCTTTAAGGAATACCTAGGATAGGATAAAGTAATCCTTCTCCCCTCCCCCCTTAAAAGACCTAGATGCACTATTGTAAAGTGGCTGTTCCACTGGATGTCATAAGGTGAAAGCACCAATTTGTAAGTCGCTCTGGATAAGAGCGTCTGCTAAATGACTTAAATGTAAATGTAATGCTCTTGTGGGTTTGATATACTGCGACATGTGATTAACAGAAGGACTTGTTGGTGGTTGAGGGTATTTGACCAGACAAAATACATGTAGCGGTGGACGTGTGAGGACCTATGGTGGCCTTGTTCAGGGTCACACTAGAATGGTTCCCAGAACATCTGAGTGGTGTGTGTGTGTGTGTCCATCATCGCAGTTTGTGCCCACTTACTAGCAGTATGGTGGCTTCCTGGGCTACCATTAACCACTTATATATGGGGTTGCCTGGTCGGGCCTGCGCTGTGCCTCGAGCAGAACGAACAGGGAACTCATTTTGTAGATTGGTGCTGCAGAAAATAACGCTGTGTCAACAGTGCGGTTGCCTTGGCGTCAGCGGAGGGGCAAGATAACCCATTTGAGAGAAATACTTGTAGACCCAAACGCTCCATCATCTGACATTCAATAATTTGGTGTGGATAATAACTGGAAAATCAATGTTGTGTGTGTGTGTGTGTGTGTGTGTGTGTGTGTGTGTGTGTGTGTGTGTGTGTGTGTGTGTGTGTGTGTGTGTGTGTGTGTGTGTGTGTGTGTGTGTGTGTGTGTGTGTGTGTGTGTGTGTGTGTGTGCGCGTTGGAGGGGCAGACAGTGGCGGCGAGGGGTAGGACGGCAGCAGCGGGGTTTTGCTTATTTGTTTCCGTGTTTGGTGTCAAGGAACACACATCAGAGGCGTGCTGGCTCTACAGCGGCACTTGACGCTTTAATGAGCTGTGTTACACTCCACAAGGCTAGACTCACTGTGCCTGTGTGTGCCACTGTGCCTGTGTGTGGATGCACTGTGGATGCACTGTACCCATATGAATGTCCACAACCCTGACCACAACCCTAACCCTAACTTCATGTCCACATCCCGGTTTAAGCCTAACCCTAGCCCTAACCTGAGCTCCAAATCTATTCCCTCCCCACCCCCATTATTGGATACTGTATAAAACATGAACGTGATGTAGGCCTTATACAAGCGTGGCAATCATTTTCTCTCTGTAAAAAGTTGCTTTCTATGTTACCACACAATCTTGCATTCCAATATGTTATGCAATTGGTGCATGTGAAATATTAAACAAACCTTATTCTGTGATCAACAAAGATCAGAATCTCCCAGATAGTTATAACAGTGAGCAAACCTATTCTTTGTTTGCAATCAAATGTTCCAATGGGTTGTAAGGAATGTTTTGCTCGACATTCATTTCAAGTTGATCTGAGAACCATGTTTTGTCTTTCTTAACAACTCACCAAAGAAACACATCGATCAATTTGTTCAGAGCACAAACAATGGGAAGGAGGGAGGAGAGAAGGGATGGAGGAGTGTGTGCATTTGTGAAATGGGATACTTGGAGTCAGTATTAGCATATTAAAGCGATGGGATCATTTCAGCCCCCTTTCTCTCTGACCCCTGTGTCAAGCAGCAATGCGGTTGTTTTGTGCTCAACATCAGACCATACTCTGACCTGTGAGTCTCATTCAATAACCTGACTCCTTATTCCTTACATAGCCATCGACGTATTCTTACACGCGATCCCCTCTCTCTCCAGCTCCCCACCCCTTGAGTCACATTCACACGAAGAGTCCTTGAAATACCACCACTTAATTACATGCAATTAAGTGCAAATTGATCCACAGTTTGTGTACAGTACCACTAGGAAATGCTGCCTGCTGATGTTGTGTTTGTTTTGCCTGTTTCGATTGAAACATTACACACCAGCTATCTACTCCAGTCTCTTAAATTGGAGCGCCAACAACAGTAACAGCCGACACAGCGTGCTAAATCACACATATCTCTCTCTCTC
Organism: Oncorhynchus nerka; assembly: GCF_034236695.1. Taxonomy (NCBI): domain Eukaryota; kingdom Metazoa; phylum Chordata; class Actinopteri; order Salmoniformes; family Salmonidae; genus Oncorhynchus; species Oncorhynchus nerka. The sequence continues at coordinate 55,954,655 of NC_088420.1, read as the reverse complement.
TCTCTCTCTCTCTCTCTCTCTCTCTTTGTCTCTCTCTCTCTCTTTGTCTCTCTCTCTCTCTTTGTCTCTCTCTTTGTCTATCTCTCTTTGTCACAATACAAAAGGTGTAGTAGACCGAACCGTGAAATGCTTACAAGCCCTTAACCAACAATGCAGTTCAAGAAATAGAGTTAAGAATATAAACTAAATTAAAAAAGTATATATATAACTCAAGAAAATAACAATAACGAGGCTATATACAGGGGGTATCGGTAACGAGTCAAAGTGTGGGGTTACAGGGTGGTCTAGGTCATTTGTACATGTAGGTAGGGGTAGAGTGACTATAAACAGATAATTATCAGCGAGTAGCAGCAGTGTAAAAACATGCTCTGTGTACACGTCCTGGTAATCCATCAGAGGACTGCGGTCTTTTGAATGTCGACCTGTTTAAAGGTCTTGCCCACATCGGCTATGGAGAACGTGTTTCTTGCCTCGAAGCGAGCATAAAAGACATTTAGCCCATCTGGGGAGATGGCGGCTGGGCGTCCATTTGATCAAATCGGCTACTGAGAGCGTACGTGATCACACAGTCATCCGGAACAGCTGGTGCTCTCATGCATGCTTCAGTGTTTCTTGCCTCAAAGCGAGTATAAAAGGGATTTAGCCGTCTGGTAGGCTCGCGTCACTGGGCAGCTCGCGGCTGGGCACCCTTTCTAGTCCGTAATAGTTTGCAAGCCCTGCCACATCCGACGAGCGTCAGAGCCGGTGTAGTAGGATTCAATATAAGTCCTGTAATTACGCTTTGCCTGTTGGATGGTTCGTCTGAGGGCATAGAGGGATTTCTTATAAGCGTTCAGGTGAGTGTCCTGCTCCTTGAAAACGGCAGCTAGAGTTGAGTTTTTTCTCTGGTTGCACATGTGACATGCTGGTAGAAATGAGGTCAAATGGATTTTAGCTTTGCTCTGGATGAGTATTTTTGTTTGCTTATGGCCTTATACAGCTCGTTAAGTGCGGTCTCAGTGCCAGCATCGGTTTGTGGTGGTAGATAAATGGCTACGAAAGATCTGGTCGTAGATCTGGTCTATAGCTTTTTATGAGGTACTCTACCTCAGGTGAGCAGTACCTCGAGACTTCCTTAATATTAGACATCACGCACCAGCTGTTATTGACAAATAGACACACACCACCACCCCTCGTCTTACCGGACGTAGTTGTTCTGTCCTGCCGATGCCCGAAAAACCCAGCCAACTGTATATTATCCGTGTCGTTGTTCAGCCACGACTCTGTGAAACATAAGATATTACAGTTTTTAATGTCCCGTTGGTAGGATAGTCTCAAATGGAGCTCATCCAGTTTATTCTCCGGTGATTGCACGTTGGCCAATAGAACGGATGGTAGAGGCGGGTTACCCACTCGCCAACAAATTCTCACAATTCACCCCGATCTCCGCCCCCTGTACCTCCGTCTTTTCTTCACGATAATGATGGGTATTTGGGCCTGGTCTCAGAGAAACAGTATATCCTTTGTGGCTGACTCCTTTAAGAGAAAATCTTCATCCAGTTTGAGGTGAGTAATCGCTGTTCTGATATCCAGAAATTATGTTCGGCCATAAGAGACGGTAGAAGCAACATTATGTATAAAATAAGTTACAAACAATGCGAAAAAACACACCAAATAGCACAGTTGGTTAGGAGCCCGTAATACGTCAGCCATGCCCTTCAGCGCCACTCTTTCGTTGTTTTCTGCTTTTGTTTTCATATCAGAGAGACAGTGAAAATAAGATTACTGCCTCCTGAGTATGTGGGTATCATCATAATTCCCAACTAATCTCTATGTGGTGAAAACAAGGCGAGCCGATCCATCTACACCGCTGTTATTACTACCAGCAGATCTGGACCGCTTTCCTTCTGGAGCGATGCATTTTAGGTTGGAGCTTTTAGAAGCTTATCCTCAGGCTTTCGCTGATGGCTTTTTCCCACCCTGCGTCATAGCAAGGAGCAGTGAAGGGAAATGGATGTGTGTGTGTGTGTGTGTGTGTGTGTGTGTGTGTGTGTGTGTGTGTGTGTGTGTGTGTGTGTGTGTGTGTGCGTGTGTGTGTGTGTACTTGTCTGGCTCAAATAGCTCGGAAGAGCACAATGAACTATTCCATCACAACAGAAATTACGGAGTATACAAAAGTGGCCTGTTTCAGCACAGATGGGGAGAGAGACACAAATTGCTACCGCTGCCAACGCCTGTCTAGACCCAAGGTTTTACATTTTCAATTTGTCTTGGGTTCTGTGGAGACTTGTCTTGAGGAAGTGGAGTCTGTTCACTTTTTCATTTTGAAGTCCTCAGAATCAAGGTCATATCATATCGCCATAGGGATAGGTACTCCACAATGTATTTCAGCTGATATTAGCACCTTACAACTACTATCTCTTTCTCTATACATTTAAGTACAAATGTATATGTCAAACTTTTATTGAATTTATTCCATGGACATGTAACTTTTATGAGTCAATCTTGCTACCTCAGGCTTGGAGAGGACACATAACAGGGTTTTCAAATTGTTTCCCACCTCAAGATCAGGGAGAAATGCCCCCTCTGTTGAAATCAATCTGGAGAGCTATTGAGATGACAGACATGCAGGCCGCTACTCCTCTCAGTTCTGCTGCATGTGAAAATGAAGCCATACAAGTTCACTACATCTCATCTCAGCTGGCTGATTGGAGGTTTGGGGGTTTGTCTTGGCACAGTCCCCTAGTAAACAATATAAAGTGATATATTTGTTTTGTTTTAACGTTGTCATGTTTTTATATTTCAACTAATGATCTGGGCCCCTATGCACAAAGAGTAGTGGGGTCTTGTAGTGTCTTTTTGATCCTATAATGATATGGACTGGGACAACTTGATCCGAGGTCAGCATGCTTTATGAAAACAGGCCCTGCTTTCAGTTGTAAAATGTTCCCTAAGTTCCAACACCCATGACATCCAGCTAGAGTCCTCTTTGTTTTGTGGTCAGTTACTGTACATTGATGACATTGGGACCAGACACATTTGTCATTGAGTTGTCTCTGGTTGTATAGGGAACATTGCCCAAAAGGCCTTATGCGGGATATTTCTGTGGTTGTCTATGTGCTATAATCAACATAATCAACATAACACTGAATGGAGGACCTTTTCAGTGACCTCATTCTTTTTCCGTTCGTCCTTGTACACACACACACACACACACACACACACACACACACACACACACGCACACACACGCACACACACGCACACACACACACACACACACACACACACACACACACACACACAATCATACACACGATCACACACTTCCATCGTCCTCTGCGCTGATTGTTCTCCAACAGATCTGCTTTGCCTTTCTCTCTTCAGGAGGAGCAAAACTCACCATCTGGACTTTATTGACTGTATTGATGGCCGCTCAGCCAGGAGCGGACAGAGAGTGTGAAATCGATTTCTAGCCTGTTGTTGTACATGTCCTTTGTCTGACTGCCTGATGCTAGTTGTCAGTGAGACATTAGCCTAATGTAGCAGGCGTAAAATAAACGTCCGAGCGGGGTCCACACACACATCTGGTTTTCAGGGGAAACGGAAGCTAGGTTGAAGATACTGCATCCCTGAAAACCCGATGTTCCTGAGCTCCACTTAACCCCCAAAGGGAGCAGATCGGTGTTTACTCGTTGTGTTCTCTGTATGTTTGGGGCTCTTCGTGGTTCACGAGGGAAATGTTGACCCATGGACAAACTGTAATAGAAAATCATGTGAAGTGGAGGAATGAGTTTGAACCAAATGATGTTGGAATTCTGGCCTGACATTTGCTATTTATTTATATGTTGTCTTTCTATCGGCACACTCTTAATGGCATGAATTAACATGACAAGATGATTGTTTAGTCAGATAATTTACTTGAATTCAAGCTGATATCCATCCATCCATTGAAATAGTAGACAGACATTATAATTCAATGCATACTATTCTGTTCAAATGCTTCATGACAGTCAGATACATATAATCAGTGGTTTAACCCTTTTTGGTTCCAGGTAGAACCCTTTCCACAGATGATTCTACACTACCTGATACCAAAAAGGGGTTCTACCTGATACCAAAAAGGGTTCTCCTATGGGGAAAACGGAAGAACCCTTTTTTCTAAGAGTGTACAGGGTATGAATTAGATGGCCGTTATGTTGACTGCCTGAAATACAAAATTATAAATGCTAACATGCAAGGCTGTGTATCCATGAGCTATTTATATCCATGGCCACGTTCCCACATAAATGAATGATTCAAGACTTTTTAATTATTTATTGTCATTGAGAAACATGTTTTGGTTGGCTTCCCATGCACGATCTGGACACAAGCTGGCTTTGAAGCACCCACCTGTGTATGTGTGTGTGTGTGTGTGTGTGTGTGTGTGTGTGTGTGTGTGTGTGTGTGTGTGTGTGTGTGTGTGTTGGAAGGAATACCATCAGCACTGTCACAGCTGGTAGTTGGTAGGGCTGTGTTGATGATTCATTCATAAATGAGAGTGCCATTTAATTAATCCTAAATCAGACCACGGTATACCCCAGAAGAGAGACTGGTACACTGCTGTGACATCTGAGCCACACATATTACATCTGAGGGCTCTCTGACACACGCACAGACGCGCACACACACGCACAGGTCACATTTGCGTCACATCTGAAAGCTCCATGGGATCTTCAATTCATGTAAATTGAATTCCGTTCTTCAAAGCCAATGCACCAAAGAGAAATACCTTCCACACAACTGATACATCAATGTCTTGTTTAATAAACATGTTTTTTTTTGTCGCAAGTCAGTGGAGTATAGAGCAGAGGCGGCTTTTCAGAGGAGCAAGGGGAGGACCATCCTACTCAGTGAATTTCAGAAAAAAATGGAAATATAAAATAATGTATACATTTTTTGATCAAACGATATTAAATATGTTCACATCACCAAATAACTGATTAAAACACACTGTTTTGCAATGAAGGTCTACAGTAGCCTCAACAGCAATCTCTAGGGTAACACCATTGTTTAGCCGGAGGACAGCTATTTTCCATCCTCCTCCGTGTACATTGACTTCCTTACAAAACCTAGGAGGCTCATGGTTCTAACCCCTTCCTTAGAGTTACACAGTAATTATGACAACTTCCAGAGGACATCCTCCAACCTATCAGAGCTCTTGCAGTATGAACTGACATGTTGTCCACCCAATCAAAGGATCAGAGATTGAATCTAGAACTAAAAGCATAAGCTCATCTAGCTAGCACTCCAGTGCATAAAATGTGGTGAGTAGTTGACTCAGAGAGACAATATTTAATTAGTTAATTAATTAATACATTTTAAAAAATTAAGGAGAAGCAGCAGAGAGAGAGATTGAGCAATTTTTTTGTATTTTGTTTTCTTAGTTTACCTTTCACCTTCTTAGCTAATGCAGCTGTTTTAAGCTTTCAGTTTTATTAATTTATTGCCATTTATTGCAGTGTAACTGCTAAACTGACAGTTGGTTCTCCAACTGGTGGCCTGCGAGCCGAATTTGGCCCGGGGTGGTTTTATTTGTCACATGTTTTCTGAGCATTTGTTGGACAGCTCAAACTGATTTTAATTTGGAAAATCTGTTCCCAAGTATTCCCACGCATAATAATGAGATGTGATTGTATACAAATGTAAGCAAGGTTTGAAATTATTATGTTTTAGTCAAATATTATGAATTCAGCAAAAAAAAGAAACAGGACTCTGTCAGGACCCTGTCTTTCAAAGATAATTCATAAAAATCCAAATTACTTCACAGATCTTCATTGTAAAGGGTTTAAACACTGTTTCCCATGCTCGTTCAATGAACCATTGAACAAGCATGGGAAACATGCCTAGGGTCCCTGCTCGTCTGCATGAACGTGCCTTAGGCATGCTGCAAGGAGGCATGAGGACTGCAGATGTGGCCAGGGCAATAAATTGCTATGTCCATACTGTGAGACGCCTAAGACAGCGCTGCAGGGAGACAGGACGGATAGCTGATCGTCCTCGCAGTGGCAGACAACGTGTAACAACACCTGCACAGGATCGGTACATCCGAACATTACACCTGCGGGACAGGTACAGGATGGCAACAACAACTGCCCGAGTTACGCCAGGAATGCACAATCTCTCCATCAGTGCACTTTGCCAATGGGCACAAACCCAGCGTCACTGGACCAGACCGGACTGGCAAAAAGTGCTCTTCACTGACGAGTCGTGGTTTTGTCTCACCAGGGGTGATGGTTGGATTTGCGTTTATCGTCGAAGGAATGAGCGTTACACCGAGGCCTGTACTCTGGAGTGGGATCGATTTGGAGGTGGCGGGTCCGTCATGGTCTGGGGTGGTGTGTCACAGCATCATCGGACTGAGCTTGTTTGCATTGCAGGCAATCTCAACACTGTGCATTACAGGGAAGACATCCTTCTCCCTCATGTGGTACCCTTCCTGTAGGCTCATCCTGATATGATCCTCCAGCATGACAATGCCACCAGCCATACTGCTTGTTCTGTGCGTGATTTCCTGCAAGACAGGAATGTCAGTGTTCTGCCATGGCCAGCGAAGAGCATGGATCTCAATTGCATTGAGCATGTCTGGGACCTGTTGAATCGGAGGGTGAGGGCTAGTGCCATTCCCCCCAGAAATGTCTGAGAACTTGCAGGTGCCTTGGTGGAAGAGTGGGGTAACATCTCACAGCAAGAACTGGCAAACCTGGTACAGTCCATGAAAAGAGATGCACTACAGTACTTAATGCAGCTGGTGGCCACACCAGATACTGACTGTTACTTTTGGTTTTGACCATCAGTTGTTCAGGGACACATTATTCCATTTCTGTTAGTCACATGTCTGTGGAACTTGTTCAGTTTATGTCTCAGTTGTTGAATTATCTTCATACAAATATTTACACATGTTAAGTTTGCTGAAAATAAACACAGTTGACAGTGAGAGGGTGTTTCTTTTTTTGCTGAGTTTATCTGTTTGGGATTCATACTACAATTGATCTGTAATTATGTTCTGGCCCCTTGACCAGCCAAAAGAATTGGCCCACGGCTCCGTCTAGTTGATCTACTGCGTGATTGTATACATGGATTGGATTGTGGGTTTATTTATGTGTTAGTTCTTGTTTGTTGACTATAACGTTAATATGATTAGCAGTTATGGTATGAAGGTTTGGCTTGGAAAAGTTATAGCTCCTGGTTAGAGACAGCTGTTGTGTTGTGCACTGAATTCCACAAGCTAAATGAAGCTGCTATGAAAGTGAACTGTGTGTTCGGGTGAACAGGGGTGAATTCATTTCTCCGATTCGTTTGCAAAACATTTCTTAACCTTTCTGGCGCAGGCGTTCCGCTAGCGACCCACCTCGACAACTGCAGAGACAAATTGCAGAGCGCCAAATTCAAAATACAGAAATAGTCATAATAAACATTCATAATAAATACAAGTGTTATACATCGGTTTAAAGATGAACTTCTTGTTAATCCAGCTGCTTTGTCAGATTTCAAAAAGGATTTACGTTGAAAGCATACCATGCGATTATCTGAGAACAGCGCCCCGCTTACAAAAGCATACAAACATTTTACACCCAAGTGAAGGAATTACAAAAGTCGGAAATAGCAATAAAATTAATCACTTACCTTAGAAGATCTTCATATGGTTGCAGTCACAAGAGTCACAGCTACACAATAAATGTTAGTTTTGTTCGATAAAGTCCCTCTTTATATCCCAAAAGCTCTGTTTTGTTGGCGCGTTTTGTTCAGTAATCCACTGGCTCAAAGGCGGTCAAAACATGCAGACGAATGCATCCTAATAGTACCAGTAAAGTTCATCGAAACATGTCAAACAATATTTATAATTAATCCTCAGGTTGTCAATTGTCTAAATAATGTATAATATTTCACCCGGACAATAGCGTATTCAAAAGAAGGAAAAAACAACGAATGGCGCACAATCGGTCACGCGCGCAAACCAGCACTGCATGATTCTACAGTTCACTTACAGAAAGGTCTCATTCTTCTTCATGTTTCAGAAAACAAACCTGAAATAACGTCTAAAGACTGTTGACATCTAGTGGAAGCCATAGGAGCTGCAATCTGGGTCCTAACCCATTAGATACTCTTTAGGTATTCAATTGAAAATACCCACATCAAAAAAATCCCACTTCCTGGATGGATTTTCCTCAGGTTTTTACCTGCCATATCAGTTTGGTTATTCTCATAGACATTATTTTGAAAGTTTTGGAAACTTTAGAGTTTTTTCTATCCAAATATAGCAATTATATGCATATCCTAGCTTCTGGGCCTGAGTAACAGGCAGTTTACTTTGGGCATGTGACGAATGATTACACCCCAGATCAGCTAGATGCAGGCAAGAGTGTGCAAGGCGGTATTGAAGGGCACTGTTTGTCACCTTGATTACTCCAATTTGTCTCTCGACTTGTGCACCTACGTTATAAACTTTAATGCGTGTGAGTTGTAGCAACCTCATGATGGGTATAAGGCAAATTTCCAGTATCGTGTATTAGCCTAAACCTTTTGATGTTACATTGAGCTAAGTGAATGGAATATGAATGACCATCATCCAATATTCTGTAATAGGAATAAGTCCATACTCATAAAATCTTCCCTAATCTTAAACAGCACCAACCGCCACTGGCGTAGAGATACTTGATATTCCTCACCGTAAGTGACATAGAGAGACAGTACCAACCGTACGACCACTGTTCCTTATAAAATCTTCTCCTGCTATCACATAACACACTACTCGTGTGTGTGTGTGTTTTTGTTTTGTTGTCAAGGTTACCAAAATCTTGAAGTGTTGTTCGGAAACAAACACACGTCTACATCTCTGTTGCATCTGCATGGAGTGCTCTTAGCAAGCGTGTGTGTGTGCGTGCGGCGTGCAAATGTATGTGTGTACATGCGTGCATGAGGCGCACGTACGTATGCAAGTGTATGTGCCTTGCGTAATCCTCACACGTACGCGTGACTCTCAGATCCTCCCCACACTGCCCTTCTGACTCTGGTAATTACATGCTTTTAACATATTTAACCTGCGTACTGTCACAGCTGTGCTAAGTGTTGAGTTTAATCAAACTAATCGTATTGATCTTTGCATGTTGGAGTAGGATGCTGTGCGGAAACTCAAGAGCTTTGGCTGGTTCGGGAGCTGAGAAGAGGGCAAAATGGAGCCTCATATTGAGTAGCTTAGTCACTATGAAAAATGTCAGGACATGCGTATCAGAGACGTGAGTGTGGGCGGTTTGTGTGTGTGTGTGTGTGTTTGCCTGTCTGCCTGTGTGTGTGCTGTAAATGTGTGTGAGAGTTTACACCTCACCCATATGCCTGAATTATACACTTGGCTGAAGGTTGTACCTCAAGGTGTAAGGTGAGGCTCAAATAGCAGTTTGTCAGAAATGGAATTGAAGAAACCTCAAAATAGAAATAGGCCCATCACAGGAAAACGAATGGCTTTCCCATGCCCATGCAGGCATGCCCTATTAACTGGGACTGGGAACACGATGAAGGACCCTTTTTTCTAGTCGGGCAGGCAAAGTGCAGCCCTGTGATAAATGACTGCTGGACAGTGGACTGAGAGAAATGACAAGGATGGCAACCAGACTGAAATACTGTTGTAACTCACAACCATGAGTAACTGCGTACTAGCTAATTACAAAATACAGATTCTAATTGTTATGTAGACATTGTAATGAAGTTACACACAATTGTATTCACTTATGCAGACAATTTCTCGTCATTTATATTATTTAAAGCAACACAAACACATATGGGACCATTCACCCCAGGACAGAAATACACTTTTATGAGAATGTGTTTTAGCTAATGGTTTTTACTAAATGTTAGTATAATGTGCTGAACCTATCCGTAGGCAACACTTGAAATGCCATCTAATGTAGATTCAAAGTGCCAGAATGTAAAACCCAAAGCCATTAAACTAACACTGGAGAACTTGTATCATTCTTAATGTGCTCAATGCACATAATGCGCTCTTTATGGACGTCATCCTTCACTCGACACGTCCCATTGAGAGGTGGCCCGCTGACTGGTTGACCGCAGGCAGAGGTTACTGTATCGGCCTTGAGTTCAGGGCGACTGAGAAGGACCATTAGGCTGACCGATGAGCATCTTAGCCTTAACGGGTCACTGACCACAGCATCAAAAACTGTTGGACAACCAGAACTGGTTGTTTGAAGATTCTATTTTGTCCGTTTAAAGCTAAACATTTGTGTTAGGACGGTTGTTATGTCAGCACAGTCTGAATGTAATGGAATCCTTCTAAGAGAGGAGACATACCAAAAGTACTGGACGATAGTCAACCACTGATGGGTTTTGGGCAAGACTGTTGATTTGAATTTTCCCTAAAAGACATGCTGGAACACTCTGACCATACTACAGCCGACAGTTTATTTCATGTAGGGAAAGCGCTGACCTCAGGCAGAGGTTACTGTACCGGCCTGGGTTCAGGGTTGATGAGTGAGACCATTAGGTATCTTATCCTTAACAGGGATGCTGACCAAAACCCCCATTTCTTCCCAATTTCGTGAGATCCAATTGGTTTTTCTTGTCCCATCGCTCCCGTACGGACTCGGGAGAGGCGAAGATCGAGAGCCGTGTGTGCCGCACAGCTTCTTGACACAATGCCCACTTAACCAGGAAGCCAGCCGTACCAATGTTTCAGCGGAAACACTGTACACTGTCAGCGTGCATTGCACCCGGCCCGCCACAGGTGTCGCTAGTGCGCGATGGGACAAGAACATCCCTGCCAGTCAAACCCTCCCCTAAACCCAGACAATCCTGGGCCAATTGTGCGCCGCCCCATGGGTCTCCTGGTCTCAGCGACAGAGCCTGGTCTCGAACCAGGATCTCTAGTGGCACTGCTAAGCAGTGCCCTACACCACTGCGCCACTCGGGATGCCCGCTAAATAGCATTTTCTTCTGAAAATATGTAAATCACTATTTGAATACGTTGGTAATCCGTTGCATAAAAGTGACAATAGCCTCGAAGCTGGTGTTTGGAGGATATATTGGCACGGATAGCCAGCCCTCAACTTTGTCCCGTGCCTAACAACACCCGTGCAGAGGGACAATGTCCTCCAAACACCGGTTTCTCTGGCATTATCACTTAAATATCCCAGCCTCTCTTCCTGTGCCTTTCACATCCTCCTTACACCTCATTGTAACAGCTAGTGTGCACCCAGTCGCCGGTCCTCTCCTCCAAATGCAATATCATTGTATCCCCCTGCTCTGCTCTTTCTCACTCTCTGGTCTTTCTCTTTCACAACAAGCCCTTTTGATGTCAAATTGACACTTTAGTGAACAGCTTTTCATGGATTTGGTATTGCCAGGCAACTGCAAAAAGGCTGCTGCATGCACTCTCTCTCTCTCTCTCTCTCTCTCTCTCTGTCTCTCTCTCTCTCTCTCTCTCTCTCTCTCTCTCTCTCTCTCTCTGTCTTTCTCTCTCTCTCTGTCTCTCTCTCTCTCTCTCTGCCTCTCTTTCTCTCTCGGTTTCTTCAGAATGAGGAGCGGATGGATGGTATTGCTGGATTTCTGGATTGTGGAGTGTGTGTGTGTGTGCATGAGCATGTGTGTGTTTGGGGGGTGATTTGGAGGAACAGGGGGGTATGGTTAGTTACTATAGTATTAAGCGTGTAGCCTAATGGTTATGCATGGGGATACAAACACAACATGCAACAATTTCAAAGATTTTACTGAGTTACAGTTCATACAAGGAAATTAGTCCATTTAAATGATTTCATTAGACCCTAATCTATGGATTTCAAATGATTGGGAATACAGATGCATCTGTTGGACATCAGATACCTTAAAAATAGTAGGGAGTGGATCAGAAAACCAGTCGGTATCTGGTGTGACCACCATTTGCTTCATACAGTACGACATCTCATTCGCATAAAGTTTATCAGGTTGTTGATTGTGGCCTGGGGAATGTTGTCCCACTCCTCTTCTATGGCTGTGCGAAGTTGCTGGATATTGTCGAGAACTGGAACACGCTGTTGTACACGTCGATCCAACGCATCCCAAACATGCTCAATGGGTGACATGTCTGGTGAGTATGCAGGCCATGGAAGGACTGGGACATTTTCATATTCCAGGAATGGTGTACAGATCCTTGCGACATGGGGCCGTGCATTATCATGCTGAAACATGAGGTGATGGCAGTGGATGAATGGCACGACAATGGGCCTCAGGATCTCGTCATGGTATCTTGGTACATTCAAATTGCCATCGATAAAATGCAATTGTGTTCATTGTCAGTAGCTTATGCCTACCCATACCATAACCCCACCACCACCATGGGGCATTCTGTTCACAACGTTGACATCAGCAAACCGCTCGCCCACACGACGCCATGCACATGGTCTGTGATTCTGAGGCCGGTTCGACATACTGCCAAATTCTCTAAAACAATGTTCTTAAGGTAGAGAAATTCATATTCAATTATCTGGCAACAGCTCTGGTGGACATTCCAGTCAGCATGCCAGTTGCATGCGCCCTCAAAACTTCAGACATCTGTGGCATTGTGTTGTGTGACAAACTGCACATTTTAGAGTGGCCATTTATTGTTGTCAGCACAAGGTGCACCTGTGTACTGATCATGCTGTTTAATCAGCTTCTTGATATGCCACACCTGTCAGGTAGATGGATTATCTTGGCTAAGGAGAAATGCTCACTAACAGGGATTTTTTAAATTTTTATTGTGCGTATGGAACATTTCTGGGATTTTTTATTTCAGCTCATGGAACATGTTGCATTTATATATTTTTTCAGTGTAGGTAGCTATTTGCCTCCAGACAAAATTAAAGCACAGAAAATCGCATTAGGGAGTCCCAGGGGGGTGGGATGCCCGGTAGCCAACTGATGATGAGCGCTACTCATCTACTCTTATAGCCACACAAACACACTCACACACACTGACGGCTCCGAGGCCCAATTTATTAACAATTACTGCTCGTTAGCCGAGCTTCCTGATAGCGGCAGGACTACCATGACTGATACCCGCGCTAGGGTCTTTTGTCTTGTAATTATCGCAGTTTGAGAGAAACCAGCGATTTATCCATCTTCTTCTTTTAAGTCTCCCCGGCTTCCCTTACTGACAATATGTTTTGGGGGTATTTTTCTGCCGGTAGCTATACCATACCTATACTATACTATATACTATACTATATACTATACTATACCATACTATTTATTTGCTCAAGCATCCTATTGTGATATGTATCTAAAACATAACATAATGTGATATTATTGTCACGTATTTACCCGCTTGCATACCATATCATTGATTTGTTCAACCATTGTTGTTTCTCCATTCCTTTGTATTGCAAAACAATCAGTGCCATCTATAACTGTTTCTGAGCTCTGTGATCTATCATTTAGCATATATACATACTGTCACATGCAAAATGTTTCATCACACAACCTGTTAATATATGCTGTTTGTTTTTGTAAAACAACAAGTGCCATCCACAACTCTCTCAGCTGCCTATAATCTGTCATTTAGTGTGACTATAATCTGTCATTTAGTGTGACTATAATCTGTCATTCATTGGGACGATAATCTGTCATTTAGTGCGACTCTGTGTTATCAGATGGTCGTGGCTTGTGTGATGTAGGTAAATATACTGTGTGTTTTATGATGGCTGAGAAATATCCATTACACTGTTGACTGTCTTATCTCCACATTAGGCTCTGTTAACATAGAAAGGCACACTGTTTTCACCCGCGAGGCGTGTGTGCACAGCGCACATTGATCACATAGTGTCCAGAGCTCCATGAAGTCATTCAAGTTGTTAGCATTTCATTTGGGGGTTTGACCTTTCCTTTTATTACGGGGTTGTTCAAATAGGAAGCTTGTGGTCGAGCATTACACGGGCTACTCTGTGATCAGTTCAGTGGCTCTCCTCTCTCTCTCTCTCTCCCTCTCTCTCTCTCTCTCTCTCTCTCCCCTTCTCTCTATGTCTCTCTTTCACCCTCTCACTCTCTCTTCCTTTCTCTCTATATATCCTCCTCTCTCTCTCCTCCTTTCTGCCTCCCTCTCTCCTCTGCTCCCTCTCTGTTGATGAGGCTACTCTCTGCGATCACTTCATAAAGAGCTCTCCTCTCACTCATCTCTCTCTCTCTGTATAATTCAGCGGGAATGCAGTGTTGCTCAGCCTCCTCCGAGGTGCTGCTCACACAAAGGAACCTCATTGTGTAAGTGTTCCTTGATCTTAATGAGCCAACATGCTGGGTACCACACGACCCTCCTACCTCACTAGATCCCTCCCCTGACCACACCCCCTCATGAATAAGAACCCAGCCTACCTCCTTATTCATGAGCAGCTATCTGTGTAGACATGTGCACCAAGGCTAAGTGAACCGATAAGGAAAAGGGGGAGTGTCTTTCATTGTGAGCGGGAGAGCGGGAGTCACAACTCCAGCGTGTAGTGTGTGAGTGAGTGAGAGACAGAGATAGAGAGAGGAGACGAGAGAGACAGAGAGAGAGAGAGAGAGAGAGAGAGAGAGAGAGAGAGAGGCACCGGGTGATGCTGAAACCGCTACCATTACTATCACAGCTGCTCCTACTGCTGTATCCATTACAGTGCTTTACATTAGAGCTTCCTTCTGTTCTACCACGCTGGAGCTTTGCATATCCTTGGCTCGGTGTGTATGAGGGTGTTTGTTTGCGAATGTGAGTGTGTCAATGTGTGGTGTGTGTGAGATGCCCACTACGGAGTGACTGATGAGAACGGGTGCACCGGTCTGGAGGGTGACCCCCTGTCCGTACGGTTCCACTGCTGCTGCTGTCGCTCGGGGACGATTGGACGCCCGGCGTTGCCACGACGATTAGAATGGGCTGCAATCTGTGCACTTTACAGAAACGAGAGGAACACTATAAGCTGCTGTATGAGATCGCACAGGTGAGTGGAGGATACCGACACCGCTGAGTCTCACTGTCACGGTGCTGCCATTCAGTCAGTGTGTTTGTGTGCATGGCGTGTGTTCTGTGACGGTGTGTGATGTGTGCTGTCTATGATGAGCAGGGCCGGCACTAGGCGTAAGCGATGTAAGCTACCGCTTAGGGCCCCTTGCTTTAAAATTGCAACCTTTTCTCTATGTCCCATCGCAAGATATGTCTATTTCAGGAAATTAACTCTAAAACTCCCCCCCCCCCATTAAGATGGAGGCATATAAAATGTTTTGGGCCCCCAAAAGGCTAGGGCCGGCCCTGATGGTGTTGCCGTGTGCTGTGTGCAAAGCATCTCTGTGTATTGAAAAGAGGCAAGGAGAGCTTCCTTCGGCTGTTAGGAGAACAGGAGGTATTTTACCTGAGACAAATAATAATAATAATAATAATAATAATATTAATTACTTTATTTGTATAGTGATTTTCGACACGCGTAATAAAGTGCTTCACGTCATGAAAGAGAGTGAGAGATAAATACAGAGAGAGAGAGGAGAGAGACAGACTTGTGTGTTTCCGGCTCTGACGATGAGTTCCACACCTCGTCAGAAGAGCGCTTCAGATGTGTCAGAGTGGAGTGGAATCCATTCATTCAGTCAGAGAGGCTGAGAGCAGGTAGAACAGTCAGTCGTACTAAAAGCACCCTTGAAGTGTTCAGACTGTTGTGATTAAACAGTTCGGTTATATTTATTGTCCAGTCTTTTTTTGGGGGGTTGTTAACAATTCGGTGTCGTGTCACACGTTCTGGGGTGAAAAGCTGTTTGTTTGGGTACATGTTATTTGGGGTTTGAACAATTTGTGACTGGCTCGTCCAAAGTGAGTCGTCTGTCTTTGTGTGATCGGTAGCAGATTGTCTGGTGTTTAAGGGACTGTTTGAGTCTTGTGTGTTCATGCTAGGTTGTTTGGGGTTGGGAATGTTTGTAATCGTCTTTGTGTGGGAGTGCTTTGAGCATGTTTGAGTTTATAGTCAATTGGAAAACTTAATCTAATTTTGGAAGATACCTATGTGTTTCTGTTCTCTTCAAGCTGTCTCAATCTCACTGGCAATGTACACTAGTACTTTACTCTTTCAGCTTTGGTCTTCAAGAAACAATGTCTTGTTTATACTTTTTTGAACTCATGAACTCATGAAGCATAAACAAGGAAGGACGTCTCACAACAAAGAGTTGATGGTCTCTAACTCTCCATTGGATTACTAGTAAGCTTGACTCACGTACTGTAACATTTTCATTACCGGATCTCGATATTTAAGCATCTTTTAATTATGTGGCTCAGTGGGTAAACGTGTGGTGTTAGTCTCCCTCAAAACTCCCCCATTCTCCCCTTATTTCCCGCTCCAGGCCTCATCTCACGACAGGCTAATAACGGAGGAGCTCAGCCTCTCCTGGAGCTCAACCATTGAACTCCACCGACCCCCCCCCCAACATGCGGTGTCTTCACACGAGTGTGATCACAGCCCTCATTAGCTGATTTATAAAAAACTGTTCTGTGCATCAATTAGGTGTGAAATGTCTCTCTTTACCCTTAAGAGGATAAGGAGGTTGGTTAGGGGGAAGGCTGTGTTAACCGCTGCCTGTCGTTTCTCAGCTCGTCCTGTGCAACTGGAGTCTGTGTCATATACTCAAGTGAGGGGCGTTGTCATAGTAATTGGCGTTGTATGAATGACTAAAGGTGATGCTTTGCGTCAGATAGTTTTAAGCTTCTGTACTAGCACCAGTAATGGAGGAGCTATTTGGTTAATAGCCTTTGTCTTTAAAGCAAATCTAGTTGAAACTTTCAGAGGAAGGGGAAAAGGGAGAAGGAGGGAGGAGAGAGGAAAATATAGAACAAGAAGGAGAGAGAGAGAGAGGAAAAGAGAGAGAAAATGAAAGAAAGCAAAACAGAGGCGAGATTGTTGAAAGAAATGGGAAAGAGAATGGCGGGAACAGCTGAAGAGATGGAAAGGTATTGAGCAAGAAGAAAGAGGGTCAGAAGGAACAGCGTGAGAAGGAATGGAGGACTAGGTTAGCTGTTGCAGTGTGTGAGCTCTGTACGCAAGCGTCCCCTGTCATAACAAACGTATCCTCCTGACCACAAAGACACACTGACACACTTCCAACCCGCTGTGTTTGTCTGTGAGAGCTCCGCTGCACAGAGGACACGCTCCCCCTCTCTCTGTCTCACTCTCTCTCTCTCTCTCTCTCTCTCTCCCCCTCTCTCTGTCTCACTCTCTCTCTGTCTCTCTGTCTCTCTCTCTCTCTGTCTCACTATCTCTCTCTCTCTCTCCCCCTCTCTCTGTCTCACTCTCTCTCTGTCTCTCTCTCTCTCTCTGTCTCACTCTCTCTCTGTCTCTCTGTCTCTCTCTCTCTCTGTCTCACTATCTCTCTCTCTCTCTCTCCCTCTCTCTCTCTGTCTCACTCTCTCTCTGTCTCACTATCTCTCTCTCTCTCTCTCTCTCTCTCTCTCTCCCCATCTCTCTGTCTCACTCTCTCTCTGTCTCTCTCTCTCCCCTCTCTCTGTCTCACTATCTCTCTCTCTCTCCCCCTCTCTCTGTCTCACTATCTCTCTCTCTCTCTCTCTCTCTCTCCCCCCTCTCTCTGTCTCACTCTCTCTCTCTCACTCTCTGTCTCACTCTCTCTCTCTCTGGTTGGAGTGGCAACGCTACATCTTCTATCTCTTTCACACTACCTTTCTTGCTCTCTCGCTCACTCCCCCCTCTCTCTCTCTCTCTCTCTACCTACATGCCACACAGAGAGCTGGAATCCTTTGTTATTATGCAGAGCATCTTCCCGGCGTGAGAGAGACGCTGATTTCAGGAGCAGGAGTCAGTCACAGTGGTTGGTCCCCCTCACGTCTCTCCTCTCCGCCTCCCCTCACCCTCACGCCTCCCCTCTCCTCTCCTCACATTCAGAAGCAATTGTGACACTGTCCCTGCTGCACTGACCCCATGAGCTGTGGGAGCTGTATTTACTCTCACCTCTCCTTTCTCCCTTTCACGCTCTCTGTTTGCTGCCCCTCTCTCCCTCTTCCTCTCTCCAGTTGCTATCTCTTTATTTTCGGCTCTGAACCTGACCGAAAGCCACATCATTTATTTCATATTTCTTGTTCTCTCTCTCTCTCTCTCTCTCTCTCTCTCTCTCTCTCTCTCTCTCTCTCTCTCTCTCTCTCGCTCACCTCCCAGTGATTGTCCTGTTGGTGAAGACAGTGTTTCAGTGACAAGGATAGAACACATGTGAACCCTATTGGCATGCTTGGCATGCTATTGGCATGCTTAACAGCTCTTACTTTCTTTCAAATGACACAGTAGGCTACCCAAACCCCCTAAAATACATTATTCTAGACAATAGAAATAGTTTCTTCGCTCTGGGAGCTCGTATAGATTTTTGAAAATCTCATTGTGTCATGTCTCCTTGCTGCTCAGACCCACTGATGTGTGGCTTTTTGGGGCTAATTAGCAGCACCACAGATGTTGATGAGGGGCGCAGCAAACGTAGCAGAGTGGAGCTCAGAGACTAATGGCTATGATGGGATTCCAGCAGTCTGCTATAGTAGTTTACAGTAAGCGTCCATTAGCTTAGATTAATGTGTTCTCCATTGTGCTTTCTAGTTATCAAATCAAATCAAATTTATTTATATAGCCCTTCGTACATCAGCTGATATCTCAAAGTGCTGTACAGAAACCCAGCCTAAAACCCCAAACAGCAAACAATGCAGGTGTAAAAGCACGGTGGCTAGGAAAAACTCCCTAGAAAGGCCAAAACCTAGGAAGAAACCTAGAGAGGAACCAGGCTATGTGGGGTGGCCAGTCCTCTTCTGGCTGTGCCGGGTAGAGATTATAACAGAACATGACCAAGATGTTCAAATGTTAATAAATGACCAGCATGGTCGAATAATAATAAGGCAGAACAGTTGAAACTGGAGCAGCAGCACAGTCAGGTGGACTGGGGACAGCAAGGAGTCATCATGTCAGGTAGTCCTGGGGCACGGTCCTAGGGCTCAGGTCCTCCGAGAGAGAGAGAAAGAAAGAGAGAATTAGAGAGAGCATATGTGGGGTGGCCAGTCCTCTTCTGGCTGTGCCGGGTGGAGATTATAACAGAACGTGGCCAAGATGTTCAAATGTTCATAAATGACCAGCATGGTTGAATAATAGTAAGGCAGAACAGTTGAAACTGGAGCAGCAGCATGGCCAGGTGGACTGGGGACAGCAAGGAGTCATCATGTCAGGTAGTCCTGGGACATGGTCCTAGGGCCCAGGCCAGTTGAAACTGGAGCAGCAGCATGGCCAGGTGGACTGGGGACAGCAAGGAGTCATCATGTCAGGTAGTCCTGGGGCATGGTCCTAGGGGCTCAGGTCCTCCGAGAGAGAGAAAGAAAGAGAGAAGGAGAGAATTAGAGAACACACACTTAGATTCACACAGGACACCGAATAGGACAGGAGAAGTACTCCAGATATAACAAACTGACCCTAGCCCCCCGACACATAAACTAATGCAGCATAAATACTGGAGGCTGAGACAGGAGGGGTCAGGAGACACTGTGGCCCCATCCGAGGACACCCCGGACAGGGCCAAACAGGAAGGATATAACCCCACCCACTTTGCCAAAGCACAGCCCCCACACCACTAGAGGGATATCTTCAACCACCAACTTACCATCCTGAGACAAGGCCGAGTATAGCCCACAAAGATCTCCGCCACGGCACAACCCAAGGGGGGCGCCAACCCAGACAGGCCGACCACAACAGTGAATCAACCCACCCAGGTGACGCACCCCCAGGGACGGCATGAGAGAGCCCCAGTAAGCCAGTGACTCAGCCCCGTAACAGGGTAGAGGCAGAGAATCCCAGTGGAAAGAGGGGAATCGGCCAGGCAGAGACAGCAAGGGCGGTTCGTTGCTCCAGAGCCTTTCCGCTCACCTTCCCACTCCTGGGCCAGACTACACTCAATCATATGACCCACTGAAGAGATGAGTCTTCAGTAAAGACTTAAAGGTTGAGACCGAGTTTGCGTCTCTGACATGGGTAGGCAGACCGTTCCATAAAAATGGAGCTCTATAGGAGAAAGCCCTGCCTCCAGCTGTTTGCTTAGAAATTCTAGGGACAATTAGGAGGCCTGCGTCTTGTGACCGTAGCGTACGTGTAGGTATGTACGGCAGGACCAAATCAGAGAGATAGGTAGGAGCAAGCCCATGTAATGCTTTGTAGGTTAGCAGTAAAACCTTGAAATCAGCCCTTGCTTTGACAGGAAGCCAGTGTAGAGAGGCTAGCACTGGAGTAATATGATCAAATTTTTTGGTTCTAGTCAGGATTCTAGCAGCCGTATTCAGCACTAACTGAAGTTTATTTAGTGCTTTATCCGGGTAGCCGGAAAATAGAGCATTGAAGTAGTCTAACCTAGAAGTGACAAAAGCATGGATTAATTTTTCTGCATCATTTTTGGACAGAAAGTTTCTGATTTTTGCAATGTTACGTAGATGGAAAAAGCTGTCCTCGAAATGGTCTTGATATGTTCTTCAAAAGAGAGATCAGGGTCCAGAGTAACGCCGAGGTCCTTCACAGTTTTATTTGAGACGACTGTACAACCATTAAGATTAATTGTCAGATTCAACAGAAGATCTCTTTGTTTCTTGGGACCTAGAACAAGCATCTCTGTTTTGTCCGAGTTTAATAGTAGAAAGTTTGCAGCCATCCACTTCCTTATGTCTGAAACACATGCTTCTAGCGAGGGCAATTTTGGGGCTTCACCATGTTTCATTGAAATGTACAGCTGTGTGTCATCCGCATAGCAGTGAAAGTTTACATTATGTTTTCGAATAACATCCCCAAGAGGTAAAATATATAGTGAAAACAATAGTGGTCCTAAAACAGAACCTTGAGGAACACCGAAATTTACAGTTGATTTGTCAGAGGACAAACCATTCACAGAGACAAACTGATATCTTTCCGACAGATAAGATCTAAACCAGGCCAGAACATGTCCGTGTAGACCAATTTGGGTTTCCAATCTCTCCAAAAGAATGTGGTGATCGATGGTATCAAAAGCAGCACTAAGGTCTAGGAGCACGAGGACAGATGCAGAGCCTCGGTCCGTTGCCATTAAAATGTCATTTACCACCTTCACAAGTGCCGTCTCAGTGCTATGATGGGGTCTAAAACCAGACTGAAGCATTTCGTATACATTGTTTGTCTTCAGGAAGGCAGTGAGTTGCTGCGCAACAGCCTTCTCTAAAATTTTTGAGAGGAATGGAAGATTCGATATAGGCCGATAGTTTTTTATATTTTCTGGGTCAAGGTTTGGCTTTTTCAAGAGAGGCTTTATTACTGCCACTTTTAGTGAGTTTGGTACACATCCAGAGGATAGAGAGCCGTTTATTATGTTCAACATAGGAGGGCCAAGCACAGGAAGCAGCTCTTTCAGTAGTTTAGTTGGAATAGGGTCCAGTATGCAGCTTGAAGGTTTAGAGGCCATGATTATTTTCATCATTGTGTCAAGAGATATAGTACTAAAAGACTTGAGCGTCTCTCTTGATCCTAGGTCCTGGCAGAGTTGTGCAGACTCAGGACAACTGAGGTTTGGAGGAATACGCAGGTTTAAAGAGGAGTCCGTAATTTGCTTTCTAATAATCATAATCTTTTCCTCAAAGAAGTTCATGAATTTATCACTGCTAAAGTGAAAGTCATCCTCTCTGGGGAATGCTGCTTTTTAGTTAGCTTTGCGACAGTATCAAAAAGGAATTTCGGATTGTTCTTATTTTCCTCAATTAAGTTAGAAAATAGGATGATCGAGCAGCAGTAAGGGCTCTTCGGTACTGCACGGTACCGTCCTTCCAAGCTAGTCGGAAGACTTCCAGTTTGGTGTGGCGCCATTTCCGTTCCAATTTTCTGGAAGCTTGCTTCAGAGCTCGGGTATTTTCTGTGTACCAGGGAGCTAGTTTCTTATGAGACATTTTTTTAGTTTTTAGGGGTGCAACTGCATCTAGGTATTGCGCAAGGTTAAATTGAGATACTCAGTTAGGTGGTTAACGGATTTTTGTCCTCTGGCGTCCTTGGGTAGGCAGAGGAGTCTGGAAGGGCATCAAGGAATCTTTGTGTTGTCTGTGAATTTATAGCACGACTTTTGATGTTCCTTGGTTGGGGTCTGAGCAGATTATTTGTTGCAATTGCAAACGTAATAAAATGGTGGTCCGATAGTCCAGGATTATGAGGAAAAACATTAAGATCCACAACATTTATTCCATGGGACAAAACTAGGTCCAGCGTATGACTGTGACAGTGAGTGGGTCCAGAGACATGTTGGACAAAACCCACTGAGTCGATGATGGCTCCGAAAGCCTTTTGGAGTGGGTCTGTGGACTTTTCCATGTGAATATTAAAGTCACCAAAGATTAGAATATTATCTGCAATGACTACAAGGTCCGATAGGAATTCAGGGAACTCAGTGAGAAACGCTGTATATGGCCCAGGAGGCCTGTAAACAGTAGCTATAAAAAGTGATTGAGTAGGCTGCATAGATTTCATGACTAGAAGCTCAAAAGACGAAAACGTCATTTTTTTTTTTTGTAAATTGAAATTTGCTATCGTAAATGTTAGCAACACCTCCGCCTTTGCGGGATGCACGGGGATATGGTCACTAGTGTAGCCAGGAGGTGAGGCCTCATTTAACACAGTAAATTCATCAGGCTTAAGCCATGTTTCAGTCAGGCCAATCACATCAAGATTATGATCAGTGATTAGTTCATTGACTATAATTGCCTTTGAAGTAAGGGATCTAACATTAAGTAGCCCTATTTTGAGAAGTGAGGTATCATGATCTCTTTCAGTAATGACAGGAATGGAGGTGGTCTTTATCCTAGTGAGATTGCTAAGGCGAACACCGCCATGTTTAGTTTTGCCCAACCTAGGTCGAGGCACAGACACGGTCTCAATGGTGATAGCTGAGCTGATTACACTGACTATGCTAGTGGCAGACTCCACTATGCTGGCAGGCTGGCTAATAGCCTGCTGCCTGGCCTGCACCCTATTTCATTGTGGAGCTAGAGGAGTTAGAGCCCTGTCTATGTTGGTAGATAAGATGAGAGCACCCCTCCAGCTAGGATGGAGTCCGTCACTCCTCAGCAGGTCAGGCTTGGTCCTGTTTGTGGGTGAGTCCCAGAAAGAGGGCCAATTATCTACAAATTCTATCTTTTGGGAGGGGCAGAAAACAGTTTTCAACCAGCGATTGAGTTGTGAGACTCTGCTGTAGAGCTCATCACTCCCCCTAACTGGGAGGGGGCCAGAGACAATTACTCGATGCCGACACATCTTTCTAGCTGATATGCACGCAGAAGCTATGTTGCGCTTGGTGATCTCTGACTGTTTCATCCTAACATCGTTGGTGCCGACGTGGATAACAATATCTCTATACTCTCTACACTCTTATGGTCACAGAGTGTACTCTATACACTCTCTCTACACAGTTATGGTATATCCATGATAGGAGTGTACAAACTGAATTACCTTAGAATCAAAGTAAAGCATTAGTGTCGTAGTTTGGTCTCGGGGGATTGGGATTCCAATAGCTTGAGTGAATTGAGTGTAAAGTTATGTTAATATGTCACCCCTAGGCCACACTAACAGACAGCTGTCACTGTTGCTGACGGAATGCCCAAACGCCAGAGCCGAAATGTGTCTCTACCATTATAACACCTACTCCGAGTTGATTGTTAGTCCTTTTCCAATGACCGTTCCTTCCTGCTTTCCAATGAACCCATTTCGAAGAAAGCAGAGCACGATGATGGGTTCTGAAAGATATGAGTAGGTAGGCGCAGAGTCGAGCTCTGCTGCGTTTGGGAATGAAATGGAAAACAGCGTTAAGTCAATGAGGCACAACACCGCCTGATAACTTGCCTTGATACAGTGTAGCTGAAGAAGGAAGAAAAATAAAAGGAAACATGTTCACTCTACCCCAAAAATGCTTTAGGAAATAAATTGATTGTATGAGATTGTTCTTTTTTATTTTTTTTTATTTCACCTTTATTTAACCAGGTAGGCTAGTTGAGAACAGGTTCTCATTTGCAACTGCGACCTGGCCAAGATAAAGCATAGCAGAGTGAACAAACAAGTTACACATGGAGTAAACGATTAACAAGTCAATAACACAGTAGAGAAAAAAAGGGGAGTCTATATACAATGTGTGCAAAAGGCATGAGGAGGTAGGCGAATAATTACAATATTACAATACAATACATGTATCAAATACATTTGATTGCCTTGCGGAGGGAATAGCTACACTGTTTGTATTCGGTCATGTTTCCGGTCACCTTGCCCTGATTAAAAGCAGCATTCGCGCATTCAGTTTCACGCGAATGCTGCCATCAATCCACGGTTTCTGGTTTGGGAATGTTTTAATCGTTGCTATGGGAACGACATCTTCAACGCACGTTCTAATGAACTCGCACACCAAATCAGCGTATTCGTCAATGTTGTTGTCTGACGCAATACGAAACATATCCCAGTCCACGTGATGGAAGCAGTCTTGGAGTGTGGAATCATATTGGTCGGACCAGCGTTGGACAGACCTCAGCGTGGGAGCTTCTTGTTTTAGTTTCTGTCTGTAGGCAGGGATCAACAAAATGGAGTCGTGGTCAGCTTTTCCGAAAGGAGGGCGGGGCAGGGCCTTATATGCGTCGCGGAAGTTAGAATAGCAATGATCCAAGGTTTTGCCAACCCTGGTTGCGCAATCGATATGCTGATACAATTTAGGGAGTCTTGTTTTCAGATTAGCCTTGTTAAAATCCCCAGCTACAATGAATGCAGCCTCAGGATGTATGGATTCCAGTTTGCAAAGAGTCAAATAAAGTTAGTTCAGAGCCATCGATGTGTCTGCTTGGGGGCGAATATATACGGCTGTGATTATAATCGAAGAGAATTCCCTTGGTAGATAATGCGGTCGACATTTGATTGTGAGGAATTCTAAATCAGGTGAACAGAAGGACTTGAGTTCCTGTATGTTTTTGTGACCACACCACGTCTCGTTAGACATAAGGCATACGCCCCCGCCCCTCTTCTTACCAGAAAGATGTTTGTTTCTGTCGGCGCGATGCGTGGAGAAACCAG
Organism: Oncorhynchus nerka; assembly: GCF_034236695.1. NCBI lineage: Eukaryota > Metazoa > Chordata > Actinopteri > Salmoniformes > Salmonidae > Oncorhynchus > Oncorhynchus nerka. The sequence continues at coordinate 55,929,594 of NC_088420.1, read as the reverse complement.
CTGGCTGCACCGACTTTGTTGTGTCGTAGCTCAGTTGAGTATTGAGTACTGTTGCTTTAAGGATGTATCAGGCGCGCTGTGCGCCAACGCAGGTGTCAGGGCTGGATGAGTGAGTTTTGTAAGAGTTGTTAACATGTTGATCTGAGGTAAAGACGTTCAGTGTAGTTGCACAACAAGCCTCACAATCACAATACAAGATATATAAAATGGCTGTGTCTCTTCACAGTCCCCTTTGTGCAGTAAGGTGTTATTTTATCTGTTTTTATTACTAGCTTGGGGTGGCAGAGAGTTATGTAGCCATGGCTCTATTTAATACTGTGGGCTTCCCAGCCTCTGTTTTGGACCTGGGGACTGTGAAGAGACCGAATCGAACCAGGGTCTGTAGTGATGCCTTTAGCACTGAGATGCAGTGCCTTAGACCGCTGCGCCACTCGGAAGCCAAGCCCGTATTTATCTCACACAAAAAACAATAATGATGCAGTGTTATCAACGTGTCTTGTGAGGGACTATTTGATGAAGAGAACCCCCTTTAAAAAGGGATCAGACAGTGTGGGGAAATACTGTTGTTGGTGTGTGTTTGTGATGGTTTTCACTGGCACTATAAGGACTCTCCGTCACCCTCCCTCCCTCCCTCCCTCCCTCTCTCTCTCTCAACTGCTCCCTCCCTCCCTCTCTCAACTGCTCCCTCCCTCCCTCTCTATCTCTCTCAACTGCTCCTCCCTCTCTATCTCTCTCAACTGCTCATTCCCTCTCTATCTCTCTCAACTGCTCCTCCCTCTCTACCTCTCTCAACTGCTCCCTGCCTCTCTATCTCTCTCAACTGCTCCCTCCCTCTTTCTCTCTCTCTCTCTCTCTCTCTCTCTCTCTCTCTCTCTCTCTCTCAACTGCTCCCTCCCTCCCTCTCTATCTCTCAGCTGCTCCCTCCCTCCCTCCCTCCCTCTCTATCTCTCTCAACTGCTCCTCCCTCTCTCTCTCTCTCTCAACTGCTCCCTCTCTATCTCTCTCAACTGCTCCCTCCCTCTCTCTCTCTCTCTCTCTCTCTCTCAACTGCTCCTCCCTCTCTATCTCCAGACTGTTAGCTACAAATGTTCTCATCCATCTTCTTGTCCCATTACATTTTTTTTGAATGATGTCCCTCAACCATTAAAATTGATAGGAGAGTACAAGGGGAGGGGGGGGGGGGGGCTTGATTGATCTTGTGTCCACCAGCCAGAGATTACACTGAAATATAATCTGGTCCTCCTTTCCTTTGTCCACCCATTTACCTGGGAATAACCCAGGCCCATATTTCCATCCCGTCACCAGCCTTAAACTCCAAATGCAGTTCATCCTCCTGGTTTTAATCAGAATCCGGGCCTATCATTATCCACCTCCACCATGTTTGAAGAAGTCTCTCTCACTAATACATATGCTGTATTGCTGAGTTGATCTATCGCAATACTCGTTAGTATCGTGGCAAGGAAATCCGGTTCTTTAGGAAAACAGCCCTGATGTTGGAAACAAACCTTATGTTGTCATCCAGAGTCACATTTATTTATTTTCCAAGCTGTCACACAGTATTTTACACACAGCAGGTTTGTAAAGGACCAACAAGTTTGGTCAGCTTCGTGTTTTCATTTTTGGCCATGGAAAAATGTTGAGATACGTCCCGGCTAGGGTTGAACATTTTCCCGGTATTTTACAAACGTTTCATCCCTAGAATAACTCACTTATCTGCCGGGTGACCCGGCATTTCCTGCCAAAACCGGAAGTGTCATTCAAAAGCATTATAAAGCACATAAATGTCTGGATTTAATTACTGCTTTGATCAGCATGAAAATTCTAATCTGATGCTACCTGAGCCTGATGAGACATATTAAATACATTTTATGAGCCCTTCATTAACGACATTCAATGACCCCCCCCAAAAAAAATGATTGTGCCGTTATCCAATACATATATGGACTACTGCACATTACGCATAACAGAAAAACATAGAAGTTGTAAATGTAGCTAGCTACTGTATATGCTCTCTCAGGTAAATAAATGAAACAAGCTCCAGTAGGAAATTAGGTTTTTAACAAAGTTACAAGTATAGGCGAATTTGATTGTAATTTTGAAATGTAATAGGGTCTATTTGTATAATTAGTAAGCTGACGCATATATGCCTTTCATAATATTTCCCTTAATATTATTAGCCTACCTCTCTCTATCGTTGCTTCATTCCTTCCTCACTTTCAACAGTTAAATGAAAAACGTTTCGTTGTCCTTATCATTGTAATGATATACTTGAATAATATAGGAATAGAATTAGACGCAGAAGGCTTTCACTTCTCTTCTCGAAGATTGAATGGTTATGGGTCTGAATAAATAACTGCTATAGCTTACCACCATCACATGTTCGCTCTTCTTTCAAACTACCCGTGAGTTCTGTTGTCTGCTGTATTTAACATTCGGCAAAAAAGAGCTTGCATCCCTCTTCGAATAGTCTATTGGTATAAGGAATGCAAAAAAAGAAAAAGGCCAGCATGGGACCCCAAGAAAAAGGCCAGCGGGGGGCACAGGTGTTTGCGTATTGCGCAAGAGACAGAGAATATCAATGGAGTTGATGGAGAGGGAGAGAAAGACTGCGAGAGAGTGATACGCAATGATATTCGAGTGATAGGCTGTTTTAAAACTCTGCAGCTGCAATTAAAACAATTACATTCTTTACAATTAAAAGACAAGGTGACGCCCGAAAGCCAGATGGAGATGGAGTAAATTAATGGAGCATAGGCTATGCTGCAGCAAATGTAGGCCTACCTGTCACAAGAAAACAAGTTACCATGATGAGATGATAGGTCTACATGCATTGTGATCTGCATTCCATACTGAGATGGTCTGCCTGTCCCCACCCTGAGCGTTGATTCATCATGCAGAGGCTGTAGAGAAGCCAGATTTAGACATTGCATATCATTTAACAGTTCCATATCAAGCAAATGCTGTTCATGTAAATAAAGTATTCTGATTTATTGGTTTCTCTCAGATATTTATGCCGGAAAAGGGAATGGTTTCGGGCGGTAAATCTCAGTAACCGGGTTCCCACCATTCAACCGTAGTTGCACAGTTGTTTACAAACTAGGAATATTTACCTCTCCCTGTTCCTTGTCTAGGCCTGAAGCGTGTGGTATTATTCACACAGTAGTTCTCTGGTCTCTGCTAGAGGAGAAACTACTGCAGTGGATTACATAACCAAGCGCTCACACTGAATACAGAACCACAGAGCTCATACAGCATTCTCTTTAAAGTATTTGACATATATTTCACACAGCATTTCTAAATATACAGTGAATGACCACTGAATGCGGTGGCAGAGCCATTCGTAGGACGATAACACAAATGATACTGTAGTACAATAGCTACACTAGATACAGTAGTTGTCTATAGCAGTAACAATATGTGTTGTTGTCAACAATAAGCATGTGACGTTGAATCAATGCCAAGTTATTTGATATCAGTGATCTCGCCATGAAGGCCTCCAGTCCCCCTCTGTATCGATCGCAGTTTCAGGATATTCAGAGACAATGATCAGCAAAACAATGCTGTTTTTGTTCAACACTTTTAGAAATCATGAAACACGCTTCTCTACTTCGACTCGCACTCTCTCCCTCCACTCTGCATGACCATCTGTCATGTGAAATATATACACTACCGTTCAAAAGTTTGGGGTAAAGAAAACGTTTCTTGCCAATTTCTTGCATGGAATAGCCTTCATTTCTCAGGACAAGAATAGACTGACGAGTTTCAGAAGAATTCTGAGCCTGTAATCGAAACCACAAATGCTGATACTTCAGATACTCAACTAGTCTAAAGAAGGCCAGTTTTATTGCTTCTTTAATCAAAACAGGTTTCAGCTGTGCTAACATAATTGCAAAAGTGTTTTCTAATGATCAATTAGCCTTTTAAAATGATCAACTTGGATTAGCTAACACAACGTGCCATTGGAACACAGAAGTGATGGTTGCTGATAATGGGCCTCTGTACGCCTATGTAGATATTCCATTAAAAAGGAATCAGCCATTTCCAGCAACAATAGTCATTTACAACATTAACAATGTCTACACTGTATTTCTGTTCAATTCGATGTTATTTTAAATGGACCAAAAAATGTGCTGTTCTTTCAAAAACAAAGACATTTCTAAGTGACCCTAAACTATTGAACGGTAGTGTATATATTTCAATTTATGCTCCGATGTGCCAGGTAATAGTCTGCAACAACTGACCTATTACCAGTATTACCATATAGCCTGAGATTCGAGTTTTGAAATGTACATTATTTGTAGTCAGGGGTAGGTCTACCTGGAGAAAGTTGGACCTCTCTTATTGCATATGAAAAAAGGCAAATGCATGAAACAATATTTATTTCCATGTAAATAGCATATCAATTTGGGACATTTTATTGAATTGGAAAAATAACTTTGCCCTGTGCTTCTTCGCACATGCGCTATAGTTTAGGCCGTATGGGCTATTTGTCATTTCACTGATATCACACAATACATTATAGGTGCACTTGATCTCCAGCACCCATCAGAGAATTACACTCGCCCTGCATTTTGACTCATGAAGTGATCTCGACTAAGAAAAGTTTGGGGACCACTGTTCTAGCTTATATAGGCTATTATGTGTATTTGCATATTGTTCAGATATCATTGAAGTTCCTTTGTTGTTGGTGTTTAATATGTAGCATGTAGCCTAATGCAAACCTGACATGCTTTGACTGGCCTCCGTGACAGTGATTAACACGAGAAAAGCCTGGCCTTGTTGGACCCCCCTTGAGGCTAATGACGTGTCTTTTGAAAGTCAAAGTCTTAACTAATACACGTCATACAGCTGAAGTCGGAAGTTTACATACACCTGAGGCAAATACATTTCAACTCAGTTTTTCACAATTCCTGACATTTAATCCTAGTCAACATTCCCTGTCTTAGGTCAGTTAGGATCACCACTTTATTTTAAGAATGTGAAATGTCAGAATAATAGTAGAGAGAATGATTTATTTCAGCCTTTATTTCTTTCATCACATTCCCAGTGAGTCAGAATCCCAGTGGGTCTGAATTAGTATTTGGTAGCATTGCCTTTAAATTGTTTAACTCAGGTCAAATGTTTTGAGTAGCCTTCCACAAGCTTCCCACAATAAGTTGGGTGAATTTTGGCCCATTCTTCTTGACAGAGCTGGTGTAACTGAGTCAGGTTTGTAGGCCTCGTTGCTCGCACACGCTCTTTCAGTTCGGCCCACACATTTTCTTTAAGATTGAGGTCAGGGCTTTGTGATGGCCACTCCAATACCTTGACTTTGTTGTCCTTAAGCCATTTTGTCACAACTTTGGAAGTATGCTTGGGGTCATTTTCCATTTGGAAGACCCATTTGCGACCAAGCTTTAACTTCCTGACTGATGTCTTGAGATGTTGCTTCAATATATCCACGTAATTTTCCTCACAACATGATGCTGCCACCACTGTGCTTCACGGTTGGGAGGGTGTTCTTCGGCTTGCAAGCCTCCCCCTTTTTCCTCCAAACATAATGATGGTCATCATGGCCAAACAGTTCTATTTTTGTTTCATCAGACCAGAGGACATTTCTCCTAAAAGTATGCTCTATGTCCCCATGTGCAGTTGCAAACCATAGTCTGGCTTTTTTTATGGCGGTTTTGGAGCAATGGCTTCTTCCTTGCTTAGCGGCCTTTCAGGTTATGTCGATATAGGACTCGTTTTACTGTGGATATAGATATTATTGTACCTGTTTCCTCCAGCATCTTCACAGGGTCTTTTGCTGTTGTTCTGGGATTGATTTGCACTTTTCTCACCAAAGTACGTTCATCTCTAGGAGACAGAACGCGTCTCCTTCCTGAGTGGTATGATGGCTGCGTGGTCCCATTTTGTTTATACTTGCCTACTATTGTTTGTACAGATGAACCAGACTTGTGGAGGTCTACAATTTTTTAGGGCTGATTTGGCAGATTGTTTTTAATTTTCCCATGAAGTCAAGCAAAGAGGCACTGAGTTTGAAGGTAGGCCTTGAAATACATCCACAGATACATCTTCAATTGACTCAAATGATGTCAATTAGCCTATAAGTAGCTTCTAAAGCCATGGCATCATTGTTTTTAATTTTGTAAACTTCTGGAATTCCCTGGAATTGTGATACAGTGTATTATAAGTGAAATAATCTGTCTGTAAACAATTGTTGGAAAAATTACTTGTGTCATACACAAAGTAGATTTCCTAAACGACTTACCAAAACTATAGAGTGGTTGGAAAACTAATGACTCCAACCTAAGTGTATTTAAACTTCTGACTTCTACTGTGTATGCCCTTGGAAGAAGAATAATTTTGTTGTATTTATGAAGGTCTTCGGTAACATTCAAAAAGAAGATGTATTCCAAAGAACACAATAGCATTTTTTTATTAGGGCCTTTATCTACTTCCCCAGAGTCAGATGAACTTGTGGACACCATTTTTATGTCTCTAGCTGTGTTAGAATACTCATACTAACCGCACTAACCATACTATTTGTGACGTAAATTGAGTATATAGTATTATTATTGGTCATAGTATGGATATAGTTAGTATGCCAAAAGTTCCCGGATGTCGTACTACATTCGCCTGAATTCGAAGTATACAAGCAGTGGAAACTATTTCTGTGGTTTTAGGGACCATGATGCAAATTCTTCAGAAAATGGGCGTGGCTTCACAACATTTTTAGATTTTAAGAAAATTGTGGAAATGAATGCAGCCGAAGTCCGACAAGTAATGACTTGCCAAATAAGTTGGCTGACAAATTGTTGGCAATGCTAGCCTCACGAACCGCATAACATATCATTACAGCAGTTGCTTGTATGTACCAGTGTATTAACTATATGCTATCTAACTAACTGACCAACTTTTATTGACTTTATTATTGACTTTATTGTTAGCTTAGCTAAGTTGTATAGTCATTGTGTATTCTCAATGGACATTGCTAATGAAATTGTAAGATGTCTAGCTAGTAATGTGTTAGCTCTGCTAACAAGCTAGCAAGAAGTTGCATAGCAACTGCATCAACTTCCGGTAGACAGCGCTAGTACGCTCAACAAAGCATACCGCTTGTTTACAGTGGACTAAAATGAACTAATAGTACATAGTATGTAGTATATACTCATTAAGTATGTAGTATACAGTATGTTAGTATGGGTAGTCGAACACAGCTTCTGTGTCCAGTATGAAGGAAGTTCGCAGTAGTTTTGGGAGCTAGTACTAACTAGCGTTACCATAGACTTCCAATCATTGCGCTATCTACTAGCAGGGGTCTTTACTTCAACATTATTGTGTTTTAATGTATTTCTAATAGCTTTTAATACCTTCTAATACTTTTTCTCGTAGATGTTTTATAAGACCCCTTTTCCATTTGATTGACCAGAAATTAGTCTTTGCTTATTCCACATTTTTTTAGGTTGAAAATGGTTGAAACAGATATACAATACCAGTCAAAAGTTGGAACACACCTACTCATTCAAGGGTTTTTCTGTGTTTGTACTATTTTCCACATAAGTAGAATAATAGTGGAGACATCAACACTATGAAGGAACCAAAAAAGTGATAAACAAATCAAAATATACTTTATATTTGAGATTCTTCAAAGTAGCCACCCTTTGCCTTGATGACAGCTTTGATCACTATTGGCTCAAAACAACTGTTAACTCGGAAATGCAAAATCTGACTTCAGTGAGTTCAAGACAACTGGGATCTGTAAGAACGGCCCATGTTCGGAATTCTGTCGCTATACATTTTCAAAGTGGTGAACAAATCGTTGTATTGACTAATGTCTTAATTAAAGTCTTCGAAATTACGGATGGCCTCTTATCCGCTTGTCGTCCCCTTATGCCATAGTTTCTACATCTCAATTGTCAGTAGAAACCACATTTGTTTAAGCAAGTCAGCCATATCAGCTATGTTTTTTTAAAGGCAGTAAATGAGGCTGAATGAACTGTTTCGCTGCCAGACAAGGCTCCGCTGATAGCCAGGTGTAGCAGTGGTAATGTGTTGGGACTCTGCTGTTGGGACTCTGCTGTTGGAACGGCTTTATGTAGGCCCTAACAATTTGCGGGCACCGTTTGTCACCGTTACAGTGCAATTAATGTATTGTTTAGTGTTGTGTAGTGGCTTTCCTGGCATGCATCACACTTTTTTTGTTTGTTACCCCACCAAGATGTACATGCTAAAATCGCCACTGAGCACGGTAGCTGTTAATAGCTCAAACAGCTCATATTTTTGTTGTCTAGAATGAGCCTCTCCCCACTGATAATATAACGCTAGATAACATGACTGTCTTATTTTGTCCTGCAACATGGCAAAGGATTTCCCCTTTCACCACTAACGTTGGTCCTGGCAAATTTACGGGAAGATATCAAGTCAATGGGGTTTATCCGTCACTCTACTAAATCTCATTCAGGAGGCGCGGGCAGGGGAGGAGGATTTAAGAGGGAGTTGATGAATTGACCTTTTCCTTTTCTGTCGCTTTCTTATCCCAATAAGAGCGCCGTTGACCTTTTCAGCCGTATATCAAATCCCCGAACCGCCCCGTCCACCATCTTCTCAGCCCCGCTGGCCGAATGCGAGGGCTCTTCAAAATGAGTTGTAATCCCCTCCACTCACTCGCCCTTCTCTCTCTCTCTCTCTCTCTCTCTCTCATCTCTTCGATCGCTATGTGCAGGTAGCTTCAGTGTGTGTGCTCGTGTTGTGACATGTTTATCCGACCTGAGCGTTGATGAGGTCCAGGCCTGCTTGGGTGTTAAATGAACTGTTACAGTGTCTCCCGTCAATGGCAAATAGACTACTGAAACAGTAGCACACCTGGTCATTTGAATGCATACAAAACACAAGACAAAAACAAACAAATCTTGATTTGAAACACCTGGCACGGATGTTTGAGGAGAGCGTCCCGAGGATGTTAAGTGATTTCAGCACTACACACTATCTGATGAATCATTCGGGTGCCTCTCAAAGTTTCTACAGAATATTTGTTGAAGTAAATAGCAAGGAGCATGTCGCAAACACTTTAGAGCAATGCTCATTTGTCTGGAAGTATCTTGACTTTACAACAATGTACACAGCCAGTTTGGGTTGCCATGGGAACCTACAGTGAGTGGGTCTCATGTGGCTCTAGGTTCAATACTATTCAAAATATTTTAAGCACTTTGAGATTGCTTGTTTAATCATTTGCTTGTGCCATCCTTGATTTGCTCTCATGGGTGTTGTTTGCACTTTGGGGGCCTATCACATTGGTTCTTTTGTACAAGCCAAGCTCAGTAATAGCACAGATACAAATATTTAAAGACTTAAAATCTGGTGGCTGTTGGCTGGTGTGGCTATTGTTCAGTGTTCCCTTTCTTTCCTTCCATCAGGCTCTGGTTCATCTATCTAATGGCCATAATGAAGGATTGTTGTTAGTGTGAGACGAGGGTCTGCTCGTTTAGTCTCATTCCTGGGAGAGTGTGCTGAGACGCTGTAGCAATCAGTCTCTACTCACTGCCTGTTAATTCCCAGGCACAATTACAACCTGACTGGGTAATAGATGTGTGTGTGTGTGTGTGTGTGTGTGTGTGTGTGTGTGTGTGTGTGTGTGTGTGTGTGTGTGTGTGTGTGTGTGTGTGTGTGTGAATCGTTAGAAATCCCCCTAGAATGTTAGAATCCCACATTAATCTTTAATCAGCAATTAACCAATCAAGGCCACATTGCCGTGGAGAGATGTACACTGCTGTAAAGTGTCCCACAGATGTACACAACGAGGCTATATACTGTATCTTGATAAGGCCAACAGAGGGTCGTACATCAGACCAAGATGTGTCATTGAGAGAGAAGGAGAGAAGGAGGTCAATGCTGGCTGTGGATAGATAAGACAGGGGCCTCTGGCCACGCAAGGTGACAGCTGCTCTTGTCTCCTCTCAGGCACCAGGGAGGGTGTGGGGGGAACTGAGCGAGCGCCGAAGGGCCTGGACACGAGGAGGTGTCCATTGGAGGTGATCTAGACAGGGTGGGGGTCAGTGAAAATATTCCCTTAAGAGCCCTTTTTCTTTCTCGTCATCTCTCTGTTCTTCACTAGCAGACGTTTAATGGTGGCCCCAGACACTGGAGTCATTAACTGGTAGTTTGGGTACCTCTTAAGGAGTTACACTCGTGACCTTTTGCTCTCATGAAGCGGCTCCTCTCTCTCTTTCTTTCCAAGTCCCCACGCTGTTCTGAGTCCGACGACAGGCCAGGTAGTGACAGAACACTGGATCTGATATACGTGGAGCCTGGAGCTCTATGGTTCTTGCCAGGCTGACTTGCGACAGCGGGTGATGGCAGGGGGAGGGAGTGCTGGAGGGGTGGAAAGCGATTAGGTTCATTTATACCATGGCAGCGCTTGGCATGGACAGTAGCATGTTCCACGCTGATCCAATGTAACACTAGAATGAGACCAAATGGCTCCCACGATTGGAAAGCAGAGGGAGGCAGGGGGAGACAGGGTGGGGGGGGGGGGGGGGGGGGGTGAGAGGAGGGCATCTGCTCCACATTCACCCAGTGTCTTATAATTAGGTGATCCCAATTGCTTGGGAGCAAAGTATCTGTTCCACTGTGATTTTCAGGATAACAATTCTATGGGTTTGGAAACATGGAAGCAGGTGGAGGGTAGGGGCACCCCCGCCCAGCGATGATAGACAAGCCATATTGAGGCAGAGAAGAAAGCTGTGTTTAAAACATAAAAAGACATCAGCCTCCGTGGAAAGTCACCATGACAATTGCTAATTGTCCCAAAACAGCAGTCAGCCAACCTGTTAAAGACTTGCTGCATCTATTACAGTATATTGGGTTTTCTCTCTTTGTCTCAGTCATATTCCCCTGTCCTCGTATAGCATCAACGTGTCACCACAGAACAGAGCAGAGGTTCCCAAAACTAGGGTTGGTCGGCCCTCAGGGCGTCCGCTAGACACCCCGTAGTGGTCTGCTGGGAGACGTTCAACTTTACCATGGTCTCATAATCAATCAGGTCCACATTCATTTTAAAGTGCTACTGGTCCAGCAATAGAGTGCCATTCGGTGAACGCAAGCATTTCCCCTCCTTTGTAAATGCAGATGGGCTGGGTACTGCACTGTGTTACTGTGTTCACCCACTAACGGAGCATGGCATGCCCTCCCAGTCTAATTAACGGATTTAGAGACCAGTCTGGCTAAAAGGGACTGAAACACCATGTTGATTTTAATAGAATGTGAAATGAGCCCACCTGTTCACCCAGCAGGTCACACAGCAGTGGTTAATGTACACGTGTGGTATACTGCTTTAGGGGTTCAGCAGGCAAACGCTACCCAGCGTCACTCATATTGAAGATAATAAGTTCCAAGAATCTCACCTCAAGGTGTACACGTACTTGTGAGAACGTGTTACATTGTGTTAATCTATAAGTATTTTCTTTAACTTTACAATTAGCTGCAGTACTTCAGTTTCTTGGTCCTCTGCTAGCCATACGTACAAACAAGCTCTTGTAGCTACACATTATGCCACATACTCCCAGCCAATGGGTCTGGTGTGAGAGAGGATAGCTCAGATGCTGTGGCTGTGGGGTATAGACAGTAAGCAGTATCTATCTATCTGCCATACGCTGACCTATATAACATTCACCTGGAGCTATCACTGAGGTGATGCCTCAAATATTGATTGTCAGACACAAGGGGAACACATAACTCCCTTAGTTATGGGACAGGAGCTCACTTCTAAACAAAGAACAGAAAACATTGATTTCTCCATGCAGACTGGATATATTTCAGTGTTCAGGGCCTAAAATACAAATTTCTCCCTGGAGCTGGGGGGTTTCTAGTAGACAGCTGGAAAGGCATGATGTGATGGACTGGTAGGGTCTTCCTCTCTCTCTCTTTTTATAATGTTTCCTTTCTCTCTCTCGTTCTTTCTCTCTTTCTCCCTCTGGCTTTCCTCTTTTCTCTCTCTGTCTTCCCCTTTCTCTCTCTCTCTCTCTTTTTGTCTCTCGAAAAAACACACGTGTTGGTTCTTGAGGGAGCTATTTGTTTGCTCCTCTTACAGCTTTTACACAGATCTGTCAGTTGCTCTGAAGTATCTCAGCCCTCAAGTCCGAATCTAAGCCCCCATCCCTTGCTAAAAACAGATTCTCCGATTGAATAAACACAGACTCAAAACACCCACAGCGTCTAAAAACAGACCTCCTCATTTTGATTATCTCTCTCGGCGTCTCCCTCGGGCTGTACTAGATTTGTACTAGTCCCCACAGCAGCCGAGGAAAGTTCTTCTTCAAAATCCAAACACACACCTTTCCCCAGCACACAGCAACTGACATATAGACACACATATATAACAATGGGGATACTCTCTAACTTGTAGCCTGGGACTCCCAAGTGGCGCAGCGGTCTAAGGCTCTGCATCTCAGTGCTAGAGGCGTCACTACAGACCCTGGTTCGATTCCAGGCTGTATCACATCCGGCTGTGATTGGCCCAGCGTTGTCTGGGTTTGCCCATTATTCTAAATACGAATGTGTTCTTAACGGACTAGTTAAATAAAGGTTGGTTATAATACTATCCCATACCCACGCTCTCAATCCAAATTCAGTCGTTCTGTCACGAAACACAAACCTGCTCTTTAATCTGCTCTCAACAGACAGAGGCCCGCTGGACAAAGCTCCTTACGAGCCGACAGGTCGGTCCAGAGTGTGTGAGTGGCGTTTAACAACCCCCCCTAAAAGTGCCTGTGCTACCACTGCCACCATGGCAGACACTCCCCCTGGTGTTTGACAGGCAGCCCCGGGCGGTGGAGGGGAACTGACATGAGTGATGACACTCAGAGTGTTCGTGATGAGCTGGGATACACAGCGGTGACACTAATGGACTCCCACTCAGTGTTCTCCTGGCACTGCACATGCTCTGTTTCCAACACACACACACACACACACACACATCTGCTGGTCAGAGAATTGGAACTGACCACAGAGAGAGATTTGAGTTAGAGAACAATACAAACTACTACAGACTACTACAGACATGTAAACCTAGGATTGTAGCATCCCTATCAGTATAACCATAAGAGAGATACGTTGGATGAATACTGTATGTGGAATTGGTATGTGGAAGAGGCATTCAGCTAGGTGACATATGAACGCAGGAGGGTTCTCCCCAGTATGTCAGCTAGTGTTTCTCCCTGTGTTGAGTCTACGAGGACTATGAAGACTGATAAGGCTGAAAGGCCTGGTTGCGTGTGAGAGGAGCTCTGGTGTGTAGGAGGAGGTGCTGGCTGGTATACTGCAGCACGGTGCTGCCTGCCTGCGGGGGAGAGAACAGAACATAGCCACGAGTTAGTTACCCCCCCTGAAGTAGCAACTTTTACACACACTCCAGTTACCCCCTGAGGTGCACCACTTCTCAACTGTGAGCTCCTTCGGATAGTGATTCTACTGCTAGAGGAATGTGTGCAGTGGGCTTGTGAAATGGCTTATCTCTAGATTAGAGGACCTCGAAACGGGATACATCTTAAATATTGATATTAGTAAGATGATAGTTATGCCTGAGATAGAACGATTTAACAGAAACCTGTTTAACATTTTTTGATTAATATACTTTCGGGTACATCAAACATAATGAATAATTTACACTACTGATGACCATTTGGCTTATATTACTCTTTTTACGCATTGTCATCTGACTGGAAGTGAAATTTCTTTAAAGATTTGCAATTCAATTAGCTCGTAGGAAGAGTCTCGCGCTCCAGGTACTAATGCTATTGGACTTTTCAAATAGATTTTACAATTGGAATAAATTATCCTTGTCTCGACTTGCGACTCCCCTGCATTGGCGAGGAATTGATTTCTATCTGACAAAGATGTGGAGTTTTATCAAACCTTTTGTGACAATCTCGTTGACAAATTGCCCTATTAAAAACGCCCATGGAACTGGGTCAGTGTGACTAGAGAACAAATAATAAACACGCGCCATATCGAGCTAGCTAGCCTCACTGAAATCCAAACAATAAACACCGCACAGCCTCAAGCGCTAGCCAACCACAAACTTCCCACTCACATCAGCTATTATTAGCTGCACTACAATATCTAGTTACCAGTGTCCTGCTAGTCTCTCCGGTCTAGACTCTATTGTGGCTAGGACGGGGACTTTAGCGGTGACTGCTAGAATGCTAATGTGATGCTGTATTCATGAAGCTTCTTATCGCTGCCTGCCTCCCTCGGGCCCGGCCATGCGAGCCGCCGTGTGTGTGTGTCAGCCACCCCATCAACCGCCTGCTCCTTATCAGAGGAGCTCCAGGGGGTGCCCAGTGACCTGTAGAGTGACACGGAGCACGCTGACTCACCCCTGGGCCTTTGAGTCCGCCTTCCCAGATGATCCCCCTGATCCCATGGGTTTCCTCCCTCAGCATCACTCATTCATTCTCTCCTTCTCACACACACACACACACACACACACACACACACACACACACACACACACACACACACACACACACACACACACACACACCCTCCTCCCCAACCCACACACACATCACTAACAGAGCCAGCGCAAAAGTGAGTGTATGCGCTGAGGATGGGGATAGAGAAGGATGGAGCCTCCACAGGAAGGCCACCTCTGCATCCCAAATGGCACCCTATTCCCTGTATAGTGCACTGCCTTTACCCAGGGCCCCAAAAGTAGTGCACCATGTAGGGAGTAGGATGCCATTTGGGACATAACCCATATTACTTTGGTACGTACCACTATCGACTAGAGATCAGATTGGCAGCAGGAGGCTCTGTTCTGTTGACTCTGGCCTATTTCTCAAAATGTCACCAGCGATTGTTGAAACTGATATGTTAAAGGTAGTGTCAGGGGAAACAGGATGCTGGCTAGTCTTTGTTGTATGTAGTGATAGGGGAAAAAATGATTTTGGGACAATATTATATCAATATTTGACTCTAAGATTTGTAAAAACTGTAGGTAGAGTTAGCCGGCTGTACCAGCGGCAAGTTCTATATTTTTTTTTATAGTGAGCCAAAATTATTTCAGCACTTTTATTCCCAAAACAAGTTCTCTCATGCTCTTCTCTCGTGTCTCTCTGCAGCAGACATATACAGATGTAGGATCTTCATTCGATCACTATTTTGTTGCTGAGGATTTTCCTGCACGGCAGGAAATGCAAACACGCAGTGTATTCAGGGTTTAAAAAGGCTTCTAAAGTTTGAAATTTCCACTTTAAAATGACAAACTTGATTTAGCCTGTTGGTGCAGGATTATTTTCCTGCTCGAATTGATGGTGGCGATGGTTGGGATGGTTGGGATAGTGCTCTTTGGCCTGCAAGCCTCACCCCTTTTCCTCCAAACATAGCGATGGTCATCATGGCCAAACAGTTTTATTTTTGTTTCATCAGACCAGAGGACATTTCTCCAAAAAGTACAATCTTTGTCCTCATGTGCAGTAGCAAACTGTAGTCTGGCTTTTGTATGGCGGTTTTGGAGCAGTGGCTGCTTCCTTGCTGAGCGGCCTTTCAAGTTATGTCAATATCGGACTCGTCATACTGTGGATATAGATAATTTTGTACCTGTTTCTTCCAGCATCTTCACAGGGGCCTTTTCTGTTGTTCTGGGATTGATTTTACCTTTCGCACCAAAGTACGTTCATCCCTAGGAGACAGAACGCATCTCCTTCCTGAGCGGTATGATGTGTTTATGGTGTTTATAATTGCATACTACTGGGTTTATTGGGTTTATACTTGCATACTATTGTTTGTACAGATGAACGTGGTACCTTCAGGCATTTGGAAATTACTTCCAAGGATGAACCAGACATATTTTTTTTACTGAGGTCTTGGCTGATTTCTTTAGATTTTCCCATGATGTCAATCAGAGGCACTTAGTTTGAAAGTAGGCTTGAAATACATAGAAATTTGTGGAGTGGTTGAAAAATTAGTTTTAGTGACTCCAACCTAAGTGTATGTAACCTTCTGACTTCAACTGTAGATACTAGGTAGAAATAGAATAAGGGTGAGACTTCGGTGATTGTATGGTTGGGTGTGAGGGTCAGTAAGCTCCATCCCCTCTCAGTGAGGTGCGAAAAATAGGTTCCGCTCTCCTCACAAACACTCTTTTTAATTGGTCTGGAAGACGTCTCCTTGAGAATATGCTAATGACTGAATGAGGGTCCTTCCGTATTGCCAAACACAGCTAATCAACTGAGGGAGCTGTGGATGCAGATTCACAACCTCCTGGGTGTGTCCCAGTCCCATGGCTCTTTGTTTTAGATCACGTTCAAAGTAGAAAGCCCAAGCTGTCGGGTCTGGTGTCATTCCATACACCCAAACATGCACATGCACACACACCCACAAAAACACACAGTCATGAACACAAACAATACACTCAGACTGGATTTATGCTGCAGTACAAAAGAAGGTGATAGCCATTTTGAAATGCACACGTCTTTCCTAAGGACAAGTTGTACAGGCTCATGGCCACTGCTATTGATAACTAGTCTCTACCTGAGTCAAAAGAGCAGAAAGGTGTTTCTAAAGCCCTTTGATTCATGCTCGTTTGAGGAGATGGATACTAACTACAAAGCATTCTGCTTCCAGACATGGTATCTATCTTTTCACAACCATACCATGTCATTGTCCAGGTTTTCCATATGCACCGACTTATGAGTCATCTTTAAATGCCCAGTGCAGTCAAAAACAAATATTTCCACAGAATGAGGTTTGAATAAAACTGTGAAATTGTGTCTCTTTGCTAGGAGGCACATTTTGTTTATTTTTTACCATTTTAATTGAACAAAATCACAGTATGGTACTTAGTTGTTACCCAGAAATGATTTGATATTGAGATAGTTTAGTAATGGAAAAAGCCAGCAACCTTCCCCCTAGCCATGATTGGCTGAGATAATGAGTGGGCTGGACATGCCGAGAGATGAGTTCGGATTGGTCTGCCATGTATCACGCTTGAAATCAGTGGATTTAGAGCATGATAGCTAAGGAGATGGATAAAATTCTGATTTGATTGCAAATATGCAGACGGAGTCGAATAGAGAACACATAAGGCTCCGTATTACATCTTCAAACTAAGGGCAACCATGGCATCAGTAACAAAGAGGGAGACGTGTTAATCCATGTATACAGGTAAGAGAGTCTAGCTAGCAACATTTTCAGATATTACACGTTTCTAATGTAGTCAAAAAGTAATTTTCATTTAAAGTTAGTGTACTGTTAGCTAGCTAGCTAACACTGGCTAGCTAGCTAATGTTACATGTATGATCTGTGTAGTAATATTATTCGTATCTCAGAGCCATTTGCATTGCTGGTTATAGCCTAATGTGAGGTAGCTAACATTGAACCTGGTTGGTTAGCTACCTGCAGATTCATGCAGGGTAGTAATGTTATGAGTTGGGATTATGGTTCATTGCTTAGCTAACTACATGTCTTAACAAAAGACTCCACTATGCAAGTAATTATTTTAGTAGAATGTTTATGATGTCACTGCGACAATTGTCGATAGACGCAGCTGCTAAATTCACTCTGGCTAACTTTTTCTTACATTTTTTATTTCACCTTTATTTAACCAGGTAAGCTAGTTGAGAACAAGTTCTCATTTACAACTGCGACCTGGCCAAGATAAATCAAAGCAGTGTGACAGAAACAACAACACAGAGTTACACATGGAATAAACAAGCGTACAGTCAATAACACAATAGGAAAAACATATATACAGTGTGTGCAAATGGCATGAGGAGGCATGGCAATAAATAGGCCTTAGTAGCAAAGTAATTACAATTTAGCAGATTAACACTGTGATATATGAGCAGATGATGATGAGCAGATGATGGTGTGTAAGTGCTGGTGTGAAAAAGAGCAGCAAAGTAAATAAAAACAATATGGGGATGAGGTAGGTAGATTGGGTGGGCTATTTACAGATGGACTATGTACAGCTGCAGTAATCGGTTAGCTGCTCAGATAGCTGATGTTTAAAGTTAGTAAGGGAAATGTAAGTCTCTAGCTTCAGGGATTTTACAATTTGTTCCTGTCACTGGCAGCAGAGAACTGGAAGGAAAGGCGGCCAGTAGGGGTGTTGGCTTTGGGGATGACCAGTGAGATATACCTGCTGGAGTGCGTGCTACGGGTGGGTGTTGTTATCGTGACCAGTGAGCTGAGATAAGGCGGAGCTTTACCTAGCATAGACTTATAGATGACCTGGAGCCAGTGGGTCTGGCCGTCGCCAGACCCACTGTAGCGAGGGCCAGCCGACTAGAGCATACAGGTCGCAGTGGTGGGTGGTATAAGGCACTTTGGTAACAAAACGGATGGCACTGTGATAGACTGCCCTCCGATTTCTGAGCACAGAATAACTGACAAATTTACAAATGCTCAACACCCGTTGAATATGGCGGGTGTCAGTAAACATTGGCAAAAAAGCGTACTTAAAATTGTTGCCAGCAGCACAGTTGCAATTACCAACACTCTGGATAACATAAAAACAGCCTAACCAGCTCTGCTAGGGCGAGTAAAATGGTCAGAGTGAGATTTTCTCTCATTTGTGTCTAGAAGTAGCTAGCAAGTTAGCCAGTTAGCTTGGGTGCTTGACTGCTGTTAGGGTCAGAACGCTCAGATCAACCCTACTTTTTGGCCAGAGCACCCAGTGTGGGCTCTGAATGCTCCAAGAGTGAAGTGCTCTGAATTTACGAGTGGCCAATCTGACAACGCTCTGAGTTTACAGAGTTACAAACGCCCAGAGCATACTCTGGCACTCCAGACTCAATTTCCGAACATAAGCGTAGTATAAACCAGCCTTTAGTCTTGAAATCTTTAGTTGTTTAGTACATAGCCTCACATGTGATGTGGCTAAAGCTTAAAAGGGTGTGAATGATGCTGAATGGGTGTAGACAAAGAAGAGCTCTCCAGTAGGTACCAAAACACTGAAGGGCCATTTTCCAAAAGTGAGGTTGCAAGTTTATCAACTTTCAAAGCAGAATTACTTTCCCATTGACCTTCAACTGTAGTGTATGTTACACCATGTTCTAGCTCTGAGTCTCTACTTTTGTCCAATGTAAAAAAACACAATTTCAAATTTTGCTACATAAGACCGAATCGAGACGGTTGGTCACAAATGTCAGAGACATTTATTCTAGTGTCAAAGTTGACTACAACGTGCAAATAGGATAATGATGGTCATAAAGTCAGTCTCATCCCTAACTGAGATTTGTGAGATGATAGGAAAAACATTTATGTCATGAAATGAAGGGTACCATAACAGTTTTCCTTGGGTTGGGTTTATTGTAATCCTGCCCACAGCTGGCAGCACCCATGGTTGATTTGGTTTGACATTCGATATCCCTATGGGGCTAGTTAGGGACCATCAGTACAATGTACATGGGACGATAAAAGGTCAATAGCGCCAAATTTCAATGACTTAAAAACCTCAAAACAACTATAAATTGTAAACATTAATATACAAATATTGAAAGCATTTCATGAGACAACTAAAAGGTTTCTAATATATTGACAGACCTTAACTAGCCCCACAGATAGGCTATCCAATGTCAAACCAAATTTGAACTAGCTAGCTAGCACTAGCTAGCCAAGGTGAAGGGTGAGTAAGGGTGAGTAACTGTAACTGTGTACTGTTTTGACATAGTGAATACACAAATGCTTGCCACGTGAAAACACACACACAAGAGACACCATCATTAAACCACGCCCCAAAGACAACTCTTGTTTGGCTTTAGTGACGAATGCTGAATTTCTTAATGACCAAGCCGAAATATCAAATCAGGAAGTTTAGCCCCCCTTTAACTAACCAGGTTCATTAGATAGATAGATAGATACAATCACCGTCCATTTTATTAGGTACACCACCCCGTGAAAATGGATCGCTCCTACAGACAGTGAGTCACGTGGCCATGGCTTGCTATATAAAGCAGGCAGACAGGCATCGACGCGTTCAGTTACTGGGCAAAACGAGTGACCTGAGTGACTTTGAGCATGGTATGATCATCAGTGCCAGGCGCGCCGGATCCAGTATCTCAGAAATGGCCGCCCTCCTGGGTTTTTCTTGCACGACGGTGTCTAGGGTTTACCGAGAATGGTGTGACAAACAAAAAACATCCAGTCAGCGGCATTCCTGTGGTCAAAAATAGCTCATTGATGAAAGGTCAAAGGAGAATGGCAAGAATCGTGCAAGCTAACAGGCGGGCCACATACAGACAAATAACAGCTACAGTGATTACGAGATTACTAAACTGGTCAATTGAGGAGTGGAAAAACATTGTGTGGTCCGACGAATCCCGGTTACTCTTGCGTCATGCGGATGGCAGAGTCGGGATTTGGCGTAAGCAGCATGAGCCCATGGACCCATCCTGCCTGGTGTCAACGATACAGGCTAGTTGCGGTGGTGTACCTCCATACAATCTGCAGCAACTGCATTATACCATCGCGTCCACATGGACCAACGTTCCTGTGGAACGTTTTCAACTTGTAGAATCCATTCCCCAGAGAATTCAGGCTGTTCTAGATGCAAAGGGGGGGGGGTCTGACCTGGTACTAAATGAGTGTACCTAATAAACTGGCCGGTGAGTATAGATACTTAGATAGGTGCTCCACTTCAATTTCTCAGGGACTGTCTGCTATTGAAAACCGCCACTTGTAGGTATAGATGATCTTCTCTGTGGCTCCTCCACTGTGATTGAAGTTGAGGGGCTTTGATCTTGAGGTGCGTATGGAGCCAACATAAGCGTGAAGAGAAACCCCTGTATGACTCACTCCTACGAATTAATGATGCAATGGTAATGTCATCCATACCAGCTGGGGCAAAAATAGTCTTCACACCAGAATATACTGTATACTGACCAAAAATATAAACATGCAACCATTTCAATGGTGTTACTGAGTTACAGTTCATATAAGGAAATCAGTCAATGTAAATAAATTCATTAGGCCCTAATCTATGGATTTCACATGACTGGGTAGGGGCGCAGACATGGATGGGGAGCCAGGCCCAGCTAATCAGAATGATTTTTTTCCCACAAAAGGGCTTTATTGCAGACATAAATACTCCTCAGTGTCATCAGCTGTCCGGGTTTCTGGTCTCAGACGATCCCGCAGGTGAAGAAGTTATGGTTATGAGGCCGGTTGGGTGTACTGCCAAATTCTCTAAAATTACGTTGGAGAGAACGTATGGTAGAGAAATGAACATTACATCCTGGTGGACATTCCTGCAGTCAGCATGTCAATTGCATGCTCCCTCAACTTGAGACATCTGTGGCATTGCGTTGTGTGACAAAACTGCACATTTTAGAGTGGCCTTTTATTGTCCCCACCACAGGATGCACCTTAGTAATGATCATGCAGATTAATAAGCTTCTTGATATGTCACACCTGTCAGGTGGATGGATTAGCAAAGGAGAAATGCTCAAATAAACAAATGTAATGTAAAAAACAAATGTGTGGACAAAATTTGAGAGAAATAAGCTTTTTGTGTATATGGAACATTTCTGGGATATTTTGCCTTTTGGATATTTTGCCTCACTTGCCTAGTTAAATGAAGGTAAAAAATAAAAACATTAAATATATATTTCAGCTCATGAAGCAATGGACCAACACTTTACATGTTGCGTTTATATTTTTGTTCAGTATATTAATGAAGTGATATCATTAGAGGGAAGAGATATGTAAAGGTAGTGATTAGGGTTGAATGGCGGGAATCTGTTTGCCGAGATTTACAGCCCAAAACCACTCCCTTTTCCCAGCATAAATAACTAAACCGGAAAACTATAATACATTATTTACATCAACAGCATGACGTGAACTGGAACTGTTAAGTTATATGCAATGTCTAGATCTTGCTTCTCTGTAGTCTTCTCACTGCTCTCTGCATGATCAATCGTCAATCGTCAATGCTCATGTTGGGGACAGGCAGACCATATCAGTATGGAGTGCAGTTCACTATGCATGTAGACCTATCATCTCATCATGGTAACTTGTTTTCTTGTGACAGGTAGGCCTACATTTACTGCAGCATAGCATATGCTACATTAATATGAGGACCGAATGGACGTCTAATTTACTCCATCTGGCTTTCAGGGGTCACCTTATTATTTTATTGAACACCTACTCATTCAAGGGTTCTTCTTCATTTTTGATATTTTCTACATTGTAGAATAATAGTGAAAACATCAAAACTATGAAATAACACATTTAGATTCATGTAGTAACCAAATATTTTTTAAACAAATCAAAATATATTTTATATTTGAGATTCTTCAAATAGCCACCCTTTGCCTTGATGACATCTTTGCACACTCTTGGCATTCTCTCAACCAGCTATACCTGGAATGCTTTCCCAACAGTCTTGAAGGAGTTCCCACATATGCTGAACACTTGTTGGCTGCTTTTCCTTCACTCTGCGGTCCAACTCATCCCACTCTTTGGACGAATAGCCCTTACACAGCCTGGAGGTGTGTTGGGTCATTGTCCCGTTGAAAAACAAATGATAGTCCCACTAAGCGCAAACCACATTGGATGGCGTATCACTGCAGAATGCTGTGGTAGCCATGCTGGTTGAGTATGCATTGAATTCTAAATAAATCACTTACAGTGTCACCAGCAAAGCACCCCCACACCATCACACCTCCTCCTCTATGCTTCACGGTGGGAACCACACATGCGGAGATCATCCGTTCACCTACTCTGCGTCTCACAAAGACACGGCAGTTGGAACCAAAAATCTCACATTTGGACTCATCAGACCAAAGGACAGATTTTCACCTGTCTAATGTCCATTGCTCGTGTTTCTTGGCCCAAGCAAGTCTCTTCTTCTTATTGGTGTCCTTTAGTAGTGGTTTATTTGCAGCAATTCGACAAATGAAGGCCTGATTCATACAGTCTCCTCTGAACAGTTGATGTTGAGATATATCTGTTACTTAAACTCTATGGGGTGAACCCTAATTCTTTATGTAGGACTCATAAACATTTTTATGTAACATTTTGATCTAATCAAATCCAGATATAAACCTATTTATATGCTTTTGAATGACACTTCCGGTTTTATCTGGAAATACAGGGTTACCCGGGAGAAAAGTGATGTATTCTCAGGATAGAACATTTGTAAAATACCGGGGAAATATTCAGCCCTAGTTGTGACCTCAAGGATTGTCTGCTTTTTATAGTGCTGTAGATATGCAGGGTCTTAATTTGATCACCCTTTTGTTACTGGTAATGTTCCTGCAGCGATTCTGAAGTTTGTAATTTCATTACACTTAGAATGAACCTGGTGACATCTGTTTGCCATTCATTCATTTGTGGCTAATTCCGTTAACTGCGGATACATATGATGCCTTCAGAAAGTTTACATTTTCCACATTTTGTTGTGTTACAGCCTGGATTTAAAATGTATTAAATTGAGATTTAAGTGGAATTATGTTTTTTTTTAAATATATATATTTACAAATTAATAAAAAATGTAAAGCTGAAATGTCTTGAGTCAATAAGTATTCAACCACTTTGTTATGGTAAGCCTAAATAAGTTCAGGAGTAAAACTGTGCTTAACAAGTCACATAAGGTAATAAGTCACACATGAGGGTAGGAGGAGAAAAGAGAAGATGTGAGTGGAGAGGAGAGGAAAGAGGGATGAGAAGAGCTAAGGAAAGGAAAAGGGGGTTAGACTGGAGTGACTTTAGAGAAAGACACAGATTTCGCCTGACTCCATCTCCACCCTAAATCTCTTCACTATGCAGAGAACGAACAAAAGCAAAGGGAATCTGCCTGTGAAGAAGATTGATTACATTTGTGATCATTCTTCAGAGATAATGTCCCCTCTTTTTAATCGTGTTCATTGCAATGTGTTCCCCAGTCTGTGCATGTTAAAGATTATCACAGGGGACTCCATCATTGTCTCATTGTAAATGCCATCCTAATTGTGAACAGCTCGACTATTCATTGGGAGTTGGCCGCTTGATCATTGATCTTGTTCCCTCCTTTGATTTCATATTTTGGAAGTAAAGTGGCTCTGCAACATGCTGTTTTCTTCACATCAAGTTTAAAAGGGCTTCATTAACTACATTTGAAAATGATAATCAGATGACCAAATACAGGTATCGGCCATCCCCGACTCACTATTGACATTCTGGGACTCTTTCAACTCCCCATTGCATCGATTGAAAAGTGGAGGAAGATGCGCTTTGGACCAGCACAGTAGTTCAGTCCCTATATCCACCGCAGCCATTGCTCTGGAGCAGTGGTGACTTTAGCATGTACATCTTGTTGGGGGCAAACCTCCCAACATTTGTTTTAGATGCATGCCAGCAAAGCCACTACACAACACAACACAACACTAAACAATACATTAATTGCACTATAACGGTGACAAATGGTGCCCACAAAACGTTAGGGCCTACATAAAGCTGTCACAACAGCAGAGCTTTCTTTTCAGCACCACGGAGTGAATCCTTACCACCGCTACACCTGGCTATCAGCGGAGCCGTGTCTGACAGCGAAACAGTTCATTCAACCTCATTCACTGCCTTCTAAAAAAACAGAGCTGATATGACTGATTTGCTTAAACAAATGTGGTTTCTACTGACAATTGAGACGTGCAAACTATGGCATAAGGGAACGACCAGCGGATATGAGGCAATCCGTCATTTCGATGAAGACATTAATGAGCGTGCAAGGAAGGACGTAGTCAATATAACTATTTGTTCAGCACTTTTGAAATGTACAAGCGACAGAATTCAGAACATGGGCAGTTCTTACAGTATTCTCCCTGTACACCAAGTCAGAACCCTGAATGACGGGTCGCCACTGCTCTGTGGTGTCTAACTTGTTATTTACACAATGAACAAGTGTGAGTCTTCATTGCGCTGGCACTCTGACACAAAATCAGACCAAGACAATTTTCCTGTCACACATTCCACTTCCTCTCCCTCTCTCCTTCAGTCATTACCTGGCCCTGAATTAAGATCAGGAGATGAGTTTTTTGAGCGCTGGGACACACACACATACACACAGGGTCATGCCTGGACTGCCTGTGAATTGGGTATCAGAACCCTCTAGCCGCTGGGCTACCATCAGTAGTCACGGCCTATTGTTCTCTATGGCGTGGGCAGGATTGACCAGGGCGGTTGGCTGTCCGTTGGCTATCAGTTACTGATCGTTCCTTTTGCCATGTGGTTGTTGACATTGGCATTGTGAGGTGGCACTAATTTCACTTGATGGATGTGTAGAAAGAGGTTAACCCTTTAGACCCCAATTGAATTCTAGAATGCTGCTGTAGATTACTGAGAATTGTCAGGATATAGCTCATTTTCGCAGACATTCAAACAAAGAACAAATGACAATCACAAGTTAACTTAGTTTTAGAGCACAACCACAAATATCCAAAATGTGACCCGAGGACAATATTCAGAAAGTATTCATTGAATGCAACAAGTATTAGATAGAGACAGATAAAGAAGATGCAAAACACAACTGTTCAGGTACAATAAAAGATTTGTAGGACAAATTCATATTTCACATTGTCACTTTAGTGCAAAGTGGCAGAGAAAATGTAGAGCAACCAAAGGAGGTTTCTACACATCTCTCACTCCGGATGCACAACTCTTGCGCCCTTCAAACTTCACCTACTTACGAATGAGTTACAACTCGGTCCACATGCCCTGGTGCCACACTCTTGGCTCCCTTCTTCCTGCCACTGTAGATATATCACAAAGCGAATGCACAAGCTGCATTTTGAATGCCTTCAGGGACCAGGGCCTGCAGTTAATGGGAAGGGGCCTTTGCAGGGTCCCCTCACACAATGTACGCATTTATGATGAAATTGTTGATGATCCCCCAAAACACATACTTCCATCCATTTTCTGCCTGTGTGTCCAACATTATAATAGCTCCTCAGCAGGTCCGGATGGCCAACCCTGCCCATTTTCTTGTTGTAATCCATTACAACCTCTGGCACAGATAGAAGTTCCTATCACTTTTCAAAACAACTCCAAAACCCCTGCCACTGTCACTTTAGGTCCAGACCGTGTGGTACACGGGTGAATGGTGGGACTTAGGGCAGACACATGCCATGGAAATGTAGGTTCCCCTCTCGGGTGTGCTCTCCCTCTTCCCCTCTCTCTTCATCCTCCTCTTTCTCCGCTTCCTCTTCTCCCTCTGCTTCCTC
The DNA here is from genome assembly GCF_034236695.1 of Oncorhynchus nerka. Classification (NCBI taxonomy): domain Eukaryota; kingdom Metazoa; phylum Chordata; class Actinopteri; order Salmoniformes; family Salmonidae; genus Oncorhynchus; species Oncorhynchus nerka. The sequence continues at coordinate 55,903,414 of NC_088420.1, read as the reverse complement.
CTCCTCTCCCTCTACATGTTCCTCTCCCTCCACTCTCCCTCCTCATTCACTCTCCCTCTTCCCCTCTCTCTTCATCCTCCTCTTTCTCCGCTTCCTCTTCTCCCTCTGCTTCCTCTTCCTCTCCCTCTACATGTTCCTCTCCCTCCACTCTCCCTCCTCATTCACTCTCCTCTTCCCCTCTACGCTCCTCTCATTCACCCTCCTCTTCCTCTCCCCCTCTACTCTCCATCCTCTTCACTCTCCTCTTCCTTTCTCCCTCCACTTTTCTCTCGCTCCACTCCTCCCTCCCCATCTTTATCCCTCCAATCATCTCTAACTCCTCTTCCTCCTTGCCTTTTGCTGCCGAGCCCCGACTCTCCACATCACTTCCTTCACTTTCCCTAACCGAGAGGAACAGGGTAACAGAGGGAGAGGAGCAACAAATAGGATACAAGGAACATAATCTCTCTCTTCCTTCCTCTCTTCCTTTTTCTCAACCATACATATACTCTCTCCCTAATACGGGGTTTCCATAACACATTGCAGATGTCGACAGATTAATCGGAATGGCCGATTAATTAGGTCCGATTTCAAGTTTTCATAACAATCGGAAATCAGGATTTTTGGGCGCCAATTTTTTTATTATTTTTTATACACCTTTATTTAACTAGGCAAGTCAGTTAAGAACAGATTCTTATTTTCAATGACAGTCTAGGAACGGTGGGTTAACTGCCTGGTTCAGGGGCAGAACGACAGATTTTCACCTTGTCAGCTCGGGGGAGAATATCCTGCAAACTTACAGTTAACTAGTCCAACGCAATAACGACCTGCCTCTCTCTCGTCGAACTCCACAAGGAGGCTGCCTGTTACGCGAATGCCCTGCGTTGCATATAATCTGACTGAGCATACAAGCATACAAGTATCTAAGTATCTGACTGAGGGGTGGTAGGCAGAAGCAGGCACGTAAACATTCATTCAAACAGCACTTTCGTGCGTTTTGCCAGCAGCTCTTCGTTGTGCGTCAGGCATTGCGCTGTTTATGACTTCAAGCCTATCAACTCCCGAGATGAGGCTGGTGTAACCGAAGTGAAACGGCTAGCTAGTTAACGCCACTCGCTCTGAGCCTTCTAGTAGTTGTTCCCCTTGCTCTGCATGGGTAACGCTGCTTCGATGGTGGCTGTTGTCGTTGTGTTGCTGGTTCGAGCCCTGGGAGGAGCGAGGAGAGGGACGGAAGCTATACTGTTATACTGGCAATACTAAAGTGCCTATAAGGACATCCAATAGTCAAAGGTTAATGAAATACAAATGGTATAGAGGGAAATAGAGTTGGAGTTGTGTGTGGCCACGCAGTCATGGGTGAACAGGGAGTACAGGATGGGGCTGACCACAAAGCCCGATGGGGCCCCCGTGTTGAGGATCAGTGTGAAGGGGGTATTGCATTCCCTCACCACCAAGTGAGGTGAAAAGGAGACTGGAGTGCCACTTTAAGTATTACAATATAGAGGAAAATGACAACGGTTGTCACTACTAGAGAGGACGTCTCTTTTCTCCGCAAGACCATGTTGAAAAGAAACACGTCTGAGAAATAACTGATCCTAGTCTGGCATTTCCTTTCTCCCTCCAATACACAGGAACAGTAGTGTAGTCACAGGATTAATGTCTACCGCAGCTTCAATGAGTATTAGTTCTGTTTCCTTTGTTTGCACCGTGTAATCAGCAACATTTAAACCCGGCAGGAGATGCATCTCCGAGCCTGTGAATCAGATCCAATCTTCTCTGCACTCCCTTTGTTTCATTGACTGAGTAACCTGAAGAGGACAGCAGTGAGATGAGGGTAGGAGGAGAAAAGAGAAGATGTAAGTGGAGAGGAGAGGATAGAGGGATGAGTAGAGCTAAGGAAAGGAAAAGGGGGTTAGACTGGAGAAAGACATAGATTTCGCCTGACTCCATCTCCACCCTAAATCTCTTCACTATGCAGAAAATGAACAAAAGCAAAGGGAATCTGCCTGTGAAGAAGATTGATTACATTTGTGATCATTCTTCAGAGATAAAGAGATAATGTCCCCTATTTTTTAATCGTGTTCATTGCAATGTGTTCCCCAGTCTGTACATGTTAAAGATTATTACAGGGGACTCCATCATTGTCTCATTGTAAATGCCGTCCTAATTGTGAACAGCTCGACTATTCATTGGGAGTTGGACGCTTGATCATTGATCTTGTTCCCTCCTTTGATTCTGTCATTTGGAAGTAAAGTGGCTCTGCAACATGCTGTTTTCTTCACATCAAGTTTAAAAGGGCTTCATTAACTACATTTTAAAATGATAATCAGATTATCAAATACAGGTATCAGCCATCCCCGACTCACTATTGACATTCTGGGACTCTTTCAACTCCCCATTGCATCGATTGAAAAGTGGAGGAAGATGCGTTTTGGACCAGCACAGTAGTTCAGTCCCTATATCCTCTTATTTACTCAATGAACAAGTGAGAGTCTTTGCTCTGGCACTCTTGACACTAAATCAGACCAAGATGGTTTTGCTGTCACACATTCCACCTCCCCTCCCTCCCTCCCTCCCTCCCTCCCTCCCTCCCTCCCTCCCTCATTGCCTGGCCCTGAATTAAGATCAGGAGATGAGTTTAGAGCGCTGGTACACAGACATACACACAGGGTCATCAAGGAGAAGAACCACCCGAGCCACTGCCTGTTCACCCCGCTACCATCCAGAAGGCGAGGTCAGTACAGGTGCATCAAAGCTGAGACCAAGAGACTGAAAAACAGCTTCTATCTCAAGGCTGTCAGACTCTTAAACAGCCATCACTAGCACAGAGAGAGACTGCTGCCTACAAACCATAAAAATCATAAAAAGTTTTTACTTAATTTATTTACTTTACTTTAAAAAAAACTTTACTTTACTTTATTTAACTTGGCAAGTCAGTTAAGAACAAATTCTTATTTACAATGACGGCCTATCGGGGAACAGTGGGTTAACTGCCTTGTTCAGGGGCAGAACGACACATTTGTACCTTCTCAGCTCGGGGATTCAAGTGGACCTCTCGGTTACTGGCCCAACACTCTAACCACTAGGCTACCTCCGACTTTAATAAATGGATCACTAGTCACTTTAATAATGCCACTTTAATAATGTTGACATAGCTTGCACTACTCATCTCATATGGACAGTATACACTGTATTTTATCCCATCTATTGCATCCTGCCTATAGCGCTCTGTCATTGCTCATCCATATATTTATATGTATATATTCTTATTCCATCCCTTTATTTAGATTAGGCAGTTGTTGTGGAATTGTTAGATTACATGTTAGATTTGTGTGTATTAGGCAGTTGTTGTGGAATTGTTAGATTACATGTTAGATTTGTGTGTATTAGGCAGTTGTTGTGGAATTGTTAGATTACATGTTAGATTTGTGTGTATTAGGCAGTTGTTGTGGAATTGTTAGATTACATGTTAGATTTGTGTGTATTAGGCAGTTGTTGTGGAATTGTTAGATTACATGTTAGATTTGTGTGTATTAGGCAGTTGTTGTGGAATTGTTAGATTACATGTTAGATTTGTGTGTATTAGGCAGTTGTTGTGGAATTGTTAGATTTGTGTGTACATGGTTAGATTTGTGTGTATTAGGCAGTTGTTGTGGAATTGTTAGATTACATGGTAGATTTGTGTGTATTAGGCAGTTGTTGTGGAATTGTTAGATTACATGGTAGATTTGTGTGTATTAGGCAGTTGTTGTGGAATTGTTAGATTACATGTTAGATTTGTGTGTATTAGGCAGTTGTTGTGGAATTGTTAGATTACATGTCAGATATTGCTGCACTGCCAGAACTAGAAGCACAAGCACTTCGCTACACCCGCAACAACATCACGTGTATGTGACCAATAACATTTGATTTGATTTGATCATGCCTGGACTGCCTGTGAATGGGGTATCAGAACCCTCTAGCCGCTGGGCTACCATCAGTAGTCATGGCCTATTGTTCTCTATGGCGTGGGCAGGACTGACCAGGGCTGTTGGCTGTCAGTCCTCAGGGCAATCGGGTCTTTTACTGCTCTTTCCCCTTGTCATGTCTATCGTGGCTGTTGACAGGGACATTGTAAGGGGACACTAATTGCACTATGTGTAGAAAGGGGTTAGAACAGAAGCCTGAAGCACAGGATGACCACAATTGCCGTGAAGAGAGATTGGTATCGTGAGAATAGTTGTTCTTTTCAGCAGGTGGACGAGGAGGATTGGAAACAAAGTTGATGTCTCCTTTCTTTCTTTCTTTCTTTCTTAGATACTTTGTTGTATTTCTCTCTGTCTCTCTCTCTCTCTCTCTCCCCCCTTTGGTTCTACCATGAAGACAGAGTCCCTTAGCTCTCTGCTTCACACAGCTCCCAATTACCCATCTAACAGGCAGATCAATGGGCAACTGCAGGGGTCCTGAGTGACCCGTCAAACTCCCCCTGTTTATTGTTGTTGAATGTTGAATTTTAAAACTCACGTGCTACCTTCATGACCCCCTTCCTCATTACCCCCCCTGTTCCTTGATGAGTGGTGGGCTGCAGTGGCAATTATGTGACAACAACAGAGATGAGGGGACGGGATGTGTGTGTGTGTGTGTGTGGTGGGGCTGGCGAGGAGTCGGACGAGACATTGTTGTGAGCTGCATTGCGTTGTGGCGTCTGGCATTATGTAAATACTCCTCATCCCATGCTAATTGCCTCCAGTGTGTTGTGATGCACTGCTTTAAGTGCCAAGAAGGAAGGAAGTGCATATCAATAACGTTGAGGAAGGAAGCTTTCAAATCCTACCTGGTTGGTTTCTGAATAATGAGCATGATGAGGGGCATCCTATGCCACAGCAGGTGCTGTCTGTCTTCTACCTGTCTGTATGCTATCCAAACATTGTCTTCACTCAGTCTGTTGGAAAGAGGAGAGAGTTTATTGGGCAACAATACAGATTTGAACGGAAACATGTTGGTGCCAATTGTTAACTGTGCCTTATACTGTACAAACACAGCTCTGGGACTGTAGCCGAAATCTCCATTCAGTGTTGGAGAGAGAAGACAGTTTCTGGGCAGTAAGCACAGAATTGAACACAAACATTTTGGTGCCATCTTTTGCTACAGCAACATAGGACAACAACAATTTACTGCACAGGGCACTGCTTTCTTTTCTAATTTCTCCTCTATTCTCTCCTCCCTCCTCTCTTCTCTCCTCCCTCCTCTCTTCTCTCCTCCCTCCTCTTTTTTCTCCCCCCTCCTCTCTTCGAAGATGCAGCATGAAGGGAAGAGGTGTTCCATGACAGTACCCTCTCCTCCTAGTTTTACACAGTCAGCAAATGGGTGGCACCATTACTTCCTTACATCTTTCTACACCAAGCTGCCTGGCCGTTTTGCTGATTTGTACAACATATAGCTACAGCCATTATCACTCATCACCAAGGAGGCTGTATAGCCATTATTTAGTCATTTAGGCAAGTGGTGTAATTCTCTGTAATTTGACATCCTCACTATCTTTTAGATTAAAACAAATTTGAAGATGGTAAGACATGGCATTTAAAGCAGTGAAGTTAACTATGCATCTCTAAATAATTTTACACTATCTACATACTGTACGTGTGTCATTAACCTTGAAAAAGCTGACTAACACACACGCACGCAGGCACGCACGCACGCACGCACGCACGCACGCACGCACACACACACACACACACACACACACACACACACACACACACACACACACACACACACACACACACACGCACACTCTCTCTCTCTCTCCACAGACACACTGTTTGGAATCCACAGCAGTAGAAATTCATAACTCAGCTGAAATAGGAGAGTGTAATTATGCTCCTCTATTTGCCGGTAATCTGTTAGTGATGAAGATTAAATAGTTTATTGATCTAATTTCATGCTAAAGTGGCAATAAGCTGCTGAACATGGGAGATATTATTTCTGCATCCCAATTGGCAGCCTATTCCCTATATAGTGCACTACTTTTGACCAGGGCCCATAGGGTAGGGCACTATGTTAGGAAATAGGGTGCCAGTTGGGATGCAGACTTTGTGCTTCAGATGCACTTCAGAAGTGTTAAGCCCAAGCAACAATACAATATCCAGTTACACCTGTGTGGACTATAACTGAATAAATGTGTTCTCAATGCTTAATGATCTTCCCTATGCATGACATACTGTTAACTCAGCTGTGTGTGCCTGCATACTGTGTGGCTACTGTGTGTGTTTGATGACATGTGATTCTTCTTGGTAGCATGCTTATCTATCCAGACCCGGAGGCTGGTGCTCTTCGGGCTCTCTGTATTACATTAACCCAGCAGAAATGACCCTAAAGCAGCCTGCCAGAGACTAGCAGTGGGCCTCCCTCCATCACTCCCAGCCTAGAGCAGAGGAGAGATAATGGCTGGTTGTTATGGATGGTTTCTTCATAAAGATCATTGCACAATCCATTCAAATTCAAGGGGCTGTCTTTGCCTATTGTTAAATGTAAGGTCTTTGAAATTGAACATAGGCCAGGGCTGGAATAGATTGCCACGCTTTGTAATAGTTATCTTTGCATAGAAATTACTGCAATGTCTTCAAATTAGATAACACACGACACTTGTTAAAAGACATGCTCCGGAACATTGGCGACATTGGCGTAAGTATTTTTTAAACCTCTCACTTTGGGTTGAATGTGTCAATGTGTAGTTCATACATGCATAATCTATGAGCAGAATTACGATTTTACCTCAATTAGCCACGAAATCACTAGTTTCAAAGTGACTGTTCACCGGAAGCTTGGCAGCGCCGTTTTCTCTACACTTTCCCCCACGTCGGGAGCCCCTCGCCATTTGAGTGACAGCTAGCAAGATGCACACGCAGCAGAGCGAGAGAAAGAGAGAGCAATGAAATGGTGCACATAAGTGACGTAGTACGCCATTTTTGGGGACCACTATTGAACCGTTAGCGCTACTTTCAGAACTGCCGGCTAAAAAGTATTCAAAGATACCGAAGAATCTATTTAAGGGCGCCCATGGATCACAGTGCAAGTGGACAACAGATATGGGGATATAGGGTGCGAAGGTGTTATGCAACAAAGGGAGCATCACTCTATCGGTTACGAGGCTGAGTTTAGAGAGAGAAAATAGGTGGAATTGATCAAATGTATCACGGACATAAAGACCAAGCGAGTAGTTATTTTAATGTGAAACACAGCCCGGGAGTCCCTTACGCAGTGTGTTTTATACTGGCTGACTCCCAAATAGAACCCTATTTCCACATATAGTGCACTACTTTTGACCAGGACCCACTATATGGGGAATAGGGTGCACTATTTAGGGAATAGGGTGCCGTTTGGGACTTACAGTAGACGTAGGGTTAAAGGAGGGATGTTAGTTGGTTCATGTTGAGATGTTGGGGTGGATTGTCAGATTTCCCCAGTGGGCTGCTGGTCTTTTTTTACTGCAGTTCCATGTCACTGAAGCAGCAAGGATAGTGGTTAGAGTTGTAGCTTGGGGAATCGCTCATAGTCTCTCTCTCTCTCCCTCTCTCTCTCTCTCCCTCTCTCTCTCTCTCTCTCTCTCTCTCTCTCTCTCTCTCTCTCTCTCTCTCCTCCCTCCCTCCCTCTCAATTATGCAGTCATAACGTCTTAACTGTAGTGAACCGGTGCTCGGTGTTTTACTCTGACACTTCACGTCACATTCACTTGACAATCACAGGCCACAATAGGGAATTACCTCTGAGGAAACAGGAGGGGGAATTTTATGCCACTTCTCAATTGCTCCATTTTTCACCTGCATATTATCGCTCAAAGACGGCAGTTGACAGTGCGTTTGCTATTCATTAATGAACTTGGAGCATCACACAGTAGCTGGCAGCACTGAGGCTGAGTACCCTCCCTCGTCATTGTGTTGTGAATCCTATTGTTGTCTAGCCCAGTTGGGGAAAACTGTGGCTGACGTAATGCTGTTCACACACACACACACACATTTTTTCTATTAGCAATGCGTGACTTCAAGCCACTGTCCTGTGGTTGCAGTAGCCATATCTATGGAGCACAGCTGTACAGACCAAGGCTCCTTATCTTCCCTCTTCATCTTCTCTGGCGGGTGGGTAAACTCCTCCGTCCTCCATCCCGTACAGCTCCAGCTTTATCTGCTGTCTCCACACAGCTGGCCTTGTCCTATCGCTCTGGGGCCGTCTCACCTGTCCCCGCAGGGGGTTGATGGAACAGCCGTGTAATCAACGGCTGTAAGCGCTATGCTCCAGAGGCTGAATGACCTACATGTTACTCTCTCTCTCTCTCTCTCTCTCTCTCTCTCTCTCTCTCTCTCTCTCTGCGTCTCTCACTCTCTTTCTCTCTCTCCGTCTGTCTGGGTACCTGCATATAGTTAATAAAGCCACACAAGGCTGCCACTCAAACTGAACCGGTATGATAGAGGAGACATTTCACAGCAGAGATATGCATCTACTGCCCTGAAGCAATGAGTCTTTTCAATTCAATACACGTAATGTTAATCCTTTACCTGCATGTCAGTGATTCAAAAGACATAAAAGGGCATTTAAAAGTCCCTATAATTACAAATAACACGTGCTCTGTCTATCTACTGCAGAAGAAAGCAGTCTTTTCAATTCATTACACGTTCTTTAAGAAATGGACCTGCTTGTGATCCGATATACAAGAGAACCTCATCTAAACTGTCTTAAATTACAAATAAAAACACTTCATTAACACAGAGTGTGTGGCGCTGAGGCAGTTCAACTATGTATGTGGTTTATTGTAAACCATAAAAAGCTAATAGTATATTAGAGTCTATGGCCCCGAGCTGCTATTGCATTTCACAGAGCAGAAGTACATCAATCACTCCAGTCCCTGTCAGTAATCCATGCTAGCTGAGAGGAGCTTTACGCCTGCTGCCGTTACCCACTGACTGAAACACTCTGGCACACACACACACACACACACACACACACACACACACACACACACACACACACACACACACACACACACACACACACACAGACACACACACAAAGGCATCAGACAGGGCTGAAGTTGACATCTCAGTGGATAAAGCCCTGTCTGCTTCCCCACCTGCCGTCAGTACAGTCTGCTCTGTCCCCTAGAGACTTAGCCTTTGGGGGGGTGCTAAGCTAACATATGGAATTGTTTTAAGATGGTCATACCAAGGATCATTTAGCAATTTGATGTTCCATTTTAGGACCCCTGTACAGTAGGTATCAAATAAATATTTGATATTTGATGAAACATTGAATTTGGCCTTAGCGCTATTACCCCATAGCAACACATTGAGTAAGTCATTCATACATGGCAAAACAGTCCAAAAATGAACCAAAAGGATGTATGTTTTTGAAGTGTCTCTCCTATATCTGTGAGGTATAAGAAAGCTCCGGAAAGCTCTGACAAACACCGCTGGTAGCTCTGTTGGTAGCTCTACCACCTCCCAGCGCAAATGCTGATGTGGTGGATTGAGATGCGGCCCGTGCAGAGAAACAGATGTCTCTAGCTTAAAGAGACGGATTTTGAGTGGGCGCGGACATTGGCTTGGTGAAGATATTGACGGGGAGTCTGTGAGACAAAACACACTGAGAGTGAAGCAGAGCCGACTAAGGAGGCAAAGAAAGCCTCTAGTCAAAGCCTGTGTCCTCCCTTGTACCTTCAACTGAGGTGTGATTCTAGGTGGCTCTATGAGGGGAGATGAGATACTTTGCCTCTTCAACTACTTTTCATAGAACCACGGGGCGTACATCTGTTTAAACATGTAAGTCTTCAACAAATGGCAGTGATTTGGTCTAAATCTTGCTTCCCTAAATCCCACCTATAAAATTTCAACAAAGTAATTGTTTGCTTTTATGGTTGGACAGGAAGTATTTTCATTTTTTCTTTTCTTCATCCCAGCACTCTTTGTCAATAGAGAGAGCGGGAGAAAAAAACAGGTTTCCTCTGGCCATTTCACTCCAGTAAGCCAGTGCATTGCATTTAGTTGTGAGACGCTATGCTCGTCCTCTCGCGGGCTTCGAAGGAAAACACTGTTGTGTATCCATCTGCAAACAACAAAACAGATGTGGCAACGAACTCCGTACATTCAATCCCTTCATCCCTCCATCCCACGGTGTCCCTTTTTCTCTCCAAGGCCATTGATATTTCAAATTGCCATGGCCTTGGAAGCATATAGTCATTGCTCTAGAACCAACAAAGTTGCTACAGTTTATAACGATAATTCATATGGACTCTTTATGAATGAATGGCGCTGTTGTGGACATATGTGGCGCTTCTTGGAGCTACGGTTTGAAACTATCAACACTGCAGTTCTGCTAAAGAATTTGTTGCTGAACAGCTTTTGTTTACCAGTGTGTGTTTGTGAATGAATATGGATTTGTATGCTTTGTATGCACGCTGGAGAGTAGAGGTTGACCCACCAAGCTATCTCAAGATGAATGCACTAACTGTAAATCGCTCTGGATAAGAGCATCTGCTAAATGACTCAAATGTAAATATCGAGTTATGACAGTTTAACTGTGATGAAATCTGTGTGATGAAATCATGAAAGGCTGTATGAATTTCTAGCTATAGTTACAAATTGAATAGATGGATAGGATCCACACTAACCAGGGCAGTGAGTATAAACAGGAGATACAACTTGCACACTGACACACTCCAGTGTGCAAAACTGGTTGAATCAACGTTGTTTCCACGTCATTTCAACAACAAAAATGAAATGTGGTGATGTAGAATCATAGTGGAAAACTGGTTGAATCAACGTTGTTTCCACGTCATTTCAACAACAAAAATGAAATGTGGTGATGTAGAATCATAAAACTGGTTGTGGAAAACTGGTTGAATCAAAAACTGTTGTTTCCACGTCATTTCAACAACAAAAATGAAATGTGGTGATGTAGAATCATAGTGGAAAACTGGTTGAATCAACGTTGTTTCCACGTCATTTCAACAACAAAAATGAAATGTGGTGATGTAGAATCATAGTGGAAAACTGGTTGAATCAACGTTGTTTCCACGTCATTTCAACAACAAAAATGAAATGTGGTGATGTAGAATCATAGTGGAAAACTGGTTGAATCAACGTTGTTTCCACTGGTTGAATCATTTCAACAACAAAAATGAAATGTGGTGATGTAGAATCATAGTGGAAAACTGGTTGAATCAACGTTGTTTCCACGTCATTTCAACAACAAAAATGAAATGTGGTGATGTAGAATCATAGTGGAAAACTGGTTGAATCAACGTTGTTTCCACGTCATTTCAACAACAAAAATGAAATGTGGTGATGTAGAATCATAGTGGAAAACTGGTTGAATCAACGTTGTTTCCACGTCATTTCAACAACAAAAATGAAATGTGGTGATGTAGAATCATAGTGGAAAACTGGTTGAATCAACGTTGTTTCCACGTCATTTCAACAACAAAAATGAAATGTGGTGATGTAGAATCATAGATTTCAACAACAAAAATGAAATGTGGTGATCCTCTCATAGTCTGGTTTCAATCAACAAAAATGAAATGTGGTGATGTAGAATCATAGTGGAAAACTGGTTGAATCAACGTTGTTTCCACGTCATTTCAACAACAAAAATGAAATGTGGTGATGTAGAATCATAGTGGAAAACTGGTTGAATCAACGTTGTTTCCACGTCATTTCAACAACAAAAATGAAATGTGGTGATGTAGAATCATAGTGGAAAACTGGTTGAATCAACGTTGTTTCCACGTCATTTCAACAACAAAAATGAAATGTGGTGATGTAGAATCATAGTGGAAAACTGGTTGAATCAACGTTGTTTCCACGTCATTTCAACAACAAAAATGAAATGTGGTGATGTAGAATCATAGTGGAAAACTGGTTGAATCAACGTTGTTTCCACGTCATTTCAACAACAAAAATGAAATGTGGTGATGTAGAATCATAGTGGAAAACTGGTTGAATCAACGTTGTTTCCACGTCATTTCAACAACAAAAATGAAATGTGGTGATGTAGAATCATAGTGGAAAACTGGTTGAATCAACGTTGTTTCCACGTCATTTCAACAACAAAAATGAAATGTGGTGATGTAGAATCATAGTGGAAAACTGGTTGAATCAACGTTGTTTCCACGTCATTTCAACAACAAAAATGAAATGTGGTGATGTAGAATCATAGTGGAAAACTGGTTGAATCAACGTTGTTTCCACGTCATTTCAACAACAAAAATGAAATGTGGTGATGTAGAATCATTGGTTGAATCAACGTTGTTTCCACGTCATTTCAACAACAAAAATGAAATGTGGTGATGTAGAATCATAGTGGAAAACTGGTTGAATCAACGTTGTTTCCACGTCATTTCAACAACAAAAATGAAATGTGGTGATGTAGAATCATAGTGGAAAACTGGTTGAATCAACGTTGTTTCCACGTCATTTCAACAACAAAAATGAAATGTGGTGATGTAGAATCATAGTGGAAAACTGGTTGAATCAACGTTGTTTCCACGTCATTTCAACAACAAAAATGAAATGTGGTGATGTAGAATCATAGTGGAAAACTGGTTGAATCAACGTTGTTTCCACGTCATTTCAACAACAAAAATGAAATGTGGTGATGTAGAATCATAGTGGAAAACTGGTTGAATCAACGTTGTTTTCCACGTCATTTCAACAACAAAAATGAAATGTGGTGATGTAGAATCATAGTGGAAAACTGGTTGAATCAACGTTGTTTCCACGTCATTTCAACAACAAAAATGAAATGTGGTGATGTAGAATCATAGTGGAAAACTGGTTGAATCAACGTTGTTTCATTTCAACGAAATCATTTGGTTGAATCAACGTTGTTTCCACGTCATTTCAAAAAAAAATGAAATGTGGTGATGTAGAATCATAGTGGAAAACTGGTTGAATCAACGTTGTTTCCACGTCATTTCAACAACAAAATGAAATGTGGTGATGTAGAATCATAGTGGAAAACTGGTTGAATCAACGTTGTTTCCACGTCAAACAAAAAAATGAAATGTGGTGATGTAGAATCATAGTGGAAAACTGGTTGAATCAACGTTGTTTCCACGTCATTTCAACAACAAAAATGAAATGTGGTGATGTAGAATCATAGTGGAAAACTGGTTGAATCAACGTTGTTTCCACGTCATTTCAAAAACAAAAATGAAATGTGGTGATGTAGAATCATAGTGGAAAACTGGTTGAATCAACGTTGTTTCCACGTCATTTCAACAACAAAAATGAAATGTGGTGATGTAGAATCATAGTGGAAAACTGGTTGAATCAACGTTGTTTCCACGTCATTTCAACAACAAAAATGAAATGTGGTGATGTAGAATCATAGTGGAAAACTGGTTGAATCAACGTTGTTTCCACGTCATTTCAACAACAAAAATGAAATGTGGTGATGTAGAATCATAGTGGAAAACTGGTTGAATCAACGTTGTTTCCACGTCATTTCAACAACAAAAATGAAATGTGGTGATGTAGAATCATAGTGGAAAACTGGTTGAATCAACGTTGTTTCCACGTCATTTCAACAACAAAAATGAAATGTGGTGATGTAGAATCATAGTGGAAAACTGGTTGAATCAACGTTGTTTCCACGTCATTTCAACAACAAAAATGAAATGTGGTGATGTAGAATCATAGTGGAAAACTGGTTGAATCAACGTTGTTTCCACGTCATTTCAACAACAAAAATGAAATGTGGTGATGTAGAATCATAGTGGAAAACTGGTTGAATCAACGTTGTTTCCACGTCATTTCAACAACAAAAATGAAATGTGGTGATGTAGAATCATAGTGGAAAACTGGTTGAATCAACGTTGTTTCCACGTCATTTCAACAACAAAAATGAAATGTGGTGATGTAGAATCATAGTGGAAAACTGGTTGAATCAACGTTGTTTCCACGTCATTTCAACAACAAAAATGAAATGTGGTGATGTAGAATCATAGTGGAAAACTGGTTGAATCAACGTTGTTTCCACGTCATTTCAACAACAAAAATGAAATGTGGTGATGTAGAATCATAGTGGAAAACTGGTTGAATCAACGTTGTTTCCACGTCATTTCAACAACAAAAATGAAATGTGGTGATGTAGAATCATAGTGGAAAACTGGTTGAATCAACGTTGTTTCCACGTCATTTCAACAACAAAAATGAAATGTGGTGATGTAGAATCATAGTGGAAAACTGGTTGAATCAACGTTGTTTCCACGTCATTTCAACAACAAAAATGAAATGTGGTGATGTAGAATCATAGTGGAAAACTGGTTGAATCAACGTTGTTTCCACGTCATTTCAACAACAAAAATGAAATGTGGTGATGTAGAATCATAGTGGAAAACTGGTTGAATCAACGTTGTTTCCACGTCATTTCAACAACAAAAATGAAATGTGGTGATGTAGAATCATAGTGGAAAACTGGTTGAATCAACGTTGTTTCCACGTCATTTCAAAACAAAAATGAAATGTGGTGATGTAGAATCATAGTGGAAAACTGGTTGAATCAACGTTGTTTCCACGTCATTTCAACAACAAAAATGAAATGTGGTGATGTAGAATCATAGTGGAAAACTGGTTGAATCAACGTTGTTTCCATTTCAACAACAAAAATGAAATGTGGTGATGTAGAATCATAGTTGGTTGAATCAACATGAAATGTGGTGATGTAGAATCATAGTGGAAAACTGGTTGAATCAACGTTGTTTCCACGTCATTTCAACAACAAAAATGAAATGTGGTGATGTAGAATCATAGTGGAAAACTGGTTGAATCAACGTTGTTTCCACGTCATTTCAACAACAAAAATGAAATGTGGTGATGTAGAATCATAGTGGAAAACTGGTTGAATCAACGTTGTTTCCACGTCATTTCAACAACAAAATGAAATGTGGTGATGTAGAATCATAGTGGAAAACTGGTTGAATCAACGTTGTTTCCACGTCATTTCAACAACAAAAATGAAATGTGGTGATGTAGAATCATAGTGGAAAACTGGTTGAATCAACGTTGTTTCCACGTCATTTCAACAACAAAAATGAAATGTGGTGATGTAGAATCATAAAACTGTGGAAAACTGGTTGAATCAACGTTGTTTCCACGTCATTTCAACAACAAAAATGAAATGTGGTGATGTAGAATCATAGTGGAAAACTGGTTGAATCAACGTTGTTTCCACGTCATTTCAACAACAAAAATGAAATGTGGTGATGTAGAATCATAGTGGAAAACTGGTTGAATCAACGTTGTTTCCACGTCATTTCAACAACAAAAATGAAATGTGGTGATGTAGAATCATAGTGGAAAACTGGTTGAATCAACGTTGTTTCCACGTCATTTCAACAACAAAAATGAAATGTGGTGATGTAGAATCATAGTGGAAAACTGGTTGAATCAACGTTGTTTCCACGTCATTTCAACAACAAAAATGAAATGTGGTGATGTAGAATCATAGTGGAAAACTGGTTGAATCAACGTTGTTTCCACGTCATTTCAACAACAAAAATGAAATGTGGTGATGTAGAATCATAGTGGAAAACTGGTTGAATCAACGTTGTTTCCACGTCATTTCAACAAAAAAAAGAATGAAAACTGGTTGAATCAACGTTGTGATGTGTGGTGATGTAGAATCATAGTGGAAAACTGGTTGAATCAACGTTGTTTCCACGTCATTTCAACAACAAAAATGAAATGTGGTGATGTAGAATCATAGTGGAAAACTGGTTGAATCAACGTTGTTTCCACGTCATTTCAACAACAAAAATGAAATGTGGTGATGTAGAATCATAGTGGAAAACTGGTTGAATCAACGTTGTTTCCACGTCATTTCAACAACAAAAATGAAATGTGGTGATGTAGAATCATAGTGGAAAACTGGTTGAATCAACGTTGTTTCCACGTCATTTCAACAACAAAATGAAATGTGGTGATGTAGAATCATAGTGGAAAACTGGTTGAATCAACGTTGTTTCCACGTCATTTCAACAACAAAAATGAAATGTGGTGATGTAGAATCATAGTGGAAAACTGGTTGAATCAACGTTGTTTCCACGTCATTTCAACAACAAAAATGAAATGTGGTGATGTAGAATCATAGTGGAAAACTGGTTGAAAAAAAAATGAAATGTGGTGATGAATCATAGTGGAAAACTGTTGAATCAACGTTGTTTCCACGTCATTTCAACAACAAAAATGAAATGTGGTGATGTAGAATCATGACTGGTTGAATCAACGTTGTTTCCACGTCATTTCAACAACAAAAATGAAATGTGGTGATGTAGAATCATAGTGGAAAACTGGTTGAATCAACGTTGTTTCCACGTCATTTCAACAACAAAAATGAAATGTGGTGATGTAGAATCATAGTGGAAAACTGGTTGAATCAACGTTGTTTCCACGTCATTTCAACAACAAAAATGAAATGTGGTGATGTAGAATCATAGTGGAAAACTGGTTGAATCAACGTTGTTTCCACGTCATTTCAACAACAAAAAAATGAAATGTGGTGATGTAGAATCATAGTGGAAAACTGGTTGAATCAACGTTGTTTCCACGTCATTTCAACAACAAAAATGAAATGTGGTGATGTAGAATCATAGTGGAAAACTGGTTGAATCAATTTCAACAACAAAATGAAATGTGGTGATGTAGAATCATAGTGGAAAACTGGTTGAATCAACGTTGTTTCCACGTCATTTCAACAACAAAAATGAAATGTGGTGATGTAGAATCATAGTGGAAAACTGGTTGAATCAACGTTGTTTCCACGTCATTTCAACAACAAAAATGAAATGTGGTGATGTAGAATCATAGTGGAAAACTGGTTGAATCAACGTTGTTTCCACGTCATTTCAACAACAAAAATGAAATGTGGTGATGTAGAATCAAAACTGCGATGGATTTTTTTTTTTTAAATCACCCAAGTTTGAACCTAAATCCAATGTCATGGTGAAATGTTTTGTTGATTTCATGTTGAATTCACGTTAGTTGACAACTCAACCAAATGTAAATCCAAAATTGATGTTGAACTGACGTCTGTGCCCAGTGGGACAGTCTGAGTTAGTTAATATTCAGTTTGTTGATTGGAGATTAATTGTTCCATCTGGACCATCCTGGTGTGTGTGTGTGTGTGTGTGTGTGTGTGTGTGTGTGTGTGTGTGTGTGTGTGTGTGTGTGTGTGTGTGTGTGTGCGTGCTTCTTCTGACTCGATAGGGCTCTGGTCAAAAGTATTGCACTATATAGGGAACAGTGTGCTATTTGGAACGCAGCCGAGAGCCCAGGCAGAACAGACTGGAACAAAGACCAAAGGGAGAGCTGGTTGGTTGAAAATGTGATCAGTTTTCTCCAGGACTGTCATATGCCATCGGCATCCTCATTTATCTGGTACAACTCCTTTGTTTCATTCTTCAGTTAGCTAGGCTCCTCAAACTGAGAGAGAGAGAGAGAGAGAGAGAGATAGCGAGAGAGAGAGAGACTTGGTTCAGACCAAAATTAGCTACTATATGGGATAGCCTAATTATTATTTTTTTAGCACAATATATGAGGTCTGTAGCAGTATATAGCAACTGCTGACTGGCCACAAAGAGTATAGGAGGGAGGGAAGGAGGAGAGCGAGCGCTACAGTCTTCTACAGCCGTCGGGACTGCTCCACGGGAGCGCTATGTGTTGACCCAGTTTATCTCTCAGGTGATTAATGCAACGTCACATCACGCAAAGGTCACTCCAGATACCAGAGGAACGGACCACTTTATTTCTTGCCTCTGGTTGTGGCTGGAAATACGTTGTGTGTGTGTGTGTTTGTAGGGCATTCTCTGATAAGAAGACCTGATCACGGATCAAAGGTGAAAGCACCCTCAGATACACCTGTCCTTAGAGATGAGGGAATGCAGACATCAGAGACAGACGTATCGCTGACACACTGTGGTTCTGTGCAGCTCAGTTGGTGCAGTAGGAGCATGGCCAAGGTCGTGGGTTCAGTTACCCACGATGCTGTAGTCACTTTGGAGAGAAGTGTCCTCTACGTGGCATAAACCGTTGGTAGCGAGCCTGCGGTGTGTTGTTGCGTGTTCAACCGACTTGTAAATGCAGATGGGACAGTTATCTTTTCAAACTTGTCCAGTTGATCGTTTCATTCCAACGCATTCCATGAACGGTCTGCCCCGCAGGCAAAACACTACAACTGAATGCCATAATTTGATTACTACTGCAGGAGAATTGTGCTGCATGTACCGTTTTGGCAGAGGCTATCTAAATTATCATCTCTGTTTTCCGCCATATACCAAAATACATTCTCTGAGGTATTTCGGCAATGGTTACCTTTCCAGTCCAATTACTGGGCTAAATGAACCGGTGGTTTTCTCCATAGATGCCAGCTGCAGTGTAAACGTTTTCTCACTCTGTTTGGTAGGCCTACTGTCTGACTCTCATGATGATGCATAGAGTCAGTGATGCAGAACTGAGCATCAATGTGGAGAACCGAGGGCTTCGCTCAAACACTTGTTTCTCAAAGTCTACTCTTGACTGATGTCATCAGTTCATCCTATTGTTCTTGTGCGCATTGCTTATTGGGTTTGTTGAGTGGGAATCAATAAGACGTCTGTGGTTGTGGTGATCGGCTTATTAGTCATGTTGCAATGGTCTCAGCACCGCTGCAGGGTAAAGTTTCCCCTAGGGACAGATATAGGATCAGTCTTAACCCAAGCCAGTGTAGTGGGGAAATACGTAACTGAGCCAATATCAGCCTCTATGGGCAACGTTACCCTGCACCCTCAGCACCACAAGAATGTTAGTTGGGTATCTACTGTGTTTCTAGGAACATGACACCAAGCATGTTCAAGTGACTCAGGGAGTGGCCGTGGGGGTATCCCTCTCATGTCATGTTTATGGCCACTGAACGGAACCTGCTTTAACCCACAAATCTCAACAACTCCCAAAAGATTCCCCTCAATTCCCAGCAACTCTTTGGCCCTTCTTTGGACACTGTGCTAACAAACATAACACTCCTTCCATGGCCTCCAACTGCTCTTAAATGCTAGTAAAACGAAATCCATGCTCTTCAACCGATTGTTGCCCGCACCTGCCCGCCCGACTAGCATCACTACTCTGGACGGTTCTGACTTAGAATATGTGGACAACTATGAATACCTAGGTGTCTGGTTAGACTGTAAACCCTCTTCCAGACTCATATTAAGCATCTCCCATCCTATTTCGCAACAAAGCCTCCTTCCCTCATGCTGCCAAACATACCTTCGTAAAACTGACTATCCTACCGATCCTTGACTTCGACGATGTCATTTACAAAATAGCCTCCTACACTCTACTCAGAAAATTGGATGCAGTCTATCACAGTGCCATCCGTTTTGTCACCAAAGCCCCATATACTACCCACCACTACATCTGTGTGCTCTCGTTGGCTAGCCCTCACTACATATTCGTCTCCAAACCCACTGGCTCCAGGTCATCTATAAGTTTTTGCTAGGTAAAGCTCTGCCTTATCTCAGCTCACTGGTGCGGCAGGGTAGCCTAGTGGTCAGAGTGTTGGACTAGTAACCAGAAAGTTGAAAGATCAAATCCCTGAGCTGACAAGGTACAAATCTGTTGTTCTGCCCCTGAATAAAGCAGTTAACCCACCTAGGCTGTCATTGAAAATAAGAATTTGTTGTTTACTGACTTGCCTAGTTAAATAAAGGAAATACTGGTCACCTTAGCAACAACCACCCGTAGCACAGATGGTCAACACCTCTTTTGGCCGCCATTCCTTCCTTCATCTGCTGCCAATGACTGGAACGAACTTTAAAAATCACTGAAGTTGGAGACTTATATCTCCCTCACTAACTTTAAGCATCAGCTGTCAGAGCAGTTTACCGATCGCTGCAGCTATACACAGCCCATCTGTAAATAGCCCATCCAACCAACTACCTACCTCATCCCCATATTTGTTTTTGTTTTTCTGCTCTTTTGCACACACCAGTATCTCTACTTGCACATCCTCATCTGCACATGTATCACTCCAGTGTTAATTGCTAAATTGTAATGACTTCGCCACTAAGGCCTATTTATTGCCTTACCTCCTTACTTCACTTGCACACACTGTATACAGATTTTCTATCGTGTTATTGACGTTTGTACGTTCGTTAACTCATAACCACTGACATCATCCATTCCCAGGCACTTTTCCTATTTCTTTGCCCTTATTGCTTATGTGAAATATTGGAATGAGATTGGCATGACGCACATAATAAACGAATAGACATAAATCCTCTTAGACATGGCTTTACACCAATGAGTCAATGGCTTTGGTCATCTACTAATATGTCATAATAACACACAACTCTTCTAGCATAATACCGCCCTGTTTATAGTGAGGTATTATCTGCTTGACCACATGACAAAACTGACAAGCCAACTGCCTAATGGGTCTCTGTCTGACAAATCTCTCCTGTCCTGTAGCTTTTGTCTTTTCATGAATTCAGTAAACAGTGTTACAGTACCTGTAACCTCCCCTGTTTTTAACACGTGAGTGGGAAGGAAGAGCCCTACATCAACAGTAGTCACAAAGTACTTTACAGTAACTGTTATCTTTCACTATCTTTACAGTAGCTTTATTTTGAACTGCATTCTCTCCTGTCCTATGCAGGTGAATGGAAAGGACCTCTCCAAGGCCAGTCATGACGAGGCAGTGGAGGCGTTTCGCTCTGCTAAGGAACCCATTGTGGTGCAGGTCCTCAGGAGGAACACTGCTGGCCGCGGCAGCCATGTTAGCTCCACTCAGGAAGGGACGTGGTGGACGTGGTGGACATGTGCACGCAGACCGACATCACCTTCGAACATATCATGGCCCTGGCCAAGCTCCGGGCCACCACTCCTCCCGTGCCGGACATCTGCCCCTTCCTGCTGTCTGACAGGTAAGATCTGACCCGGGCCGCGTCTCAAAGTAGGAATGGTGATCTAGGATCAGGTCCCCCGTGTCCATGTTATCTTATTCTTTATGGCAAAAAAAAGCTAAACTGATCCGAGATCAGCTGACACATGACTCTTCTGTGTGACAGGTAGGCTAGATCTGATCAGAGCGACTATAAATAAATAATGTACTACTTTAGCTAAGAAGACTACAAACAGAAATCCACCTGAGATTGGGTTTCATTGTTTATTCACACAGTACAATAATATTTCAAGGCTTGAAGCTTAATTGCAATGCCAAGGAGACCAATCTCTTGTTGGCTGTCAGAAAATCCAGTCTTACAACATCTATACTCGAGGTAGACCCTCACAATTTAGAGAGTTTCAAGTATCAACTGGGGGTTTCCTTGAAGACACCAAAATAAAAATGGTTTCAGTCTTTTCTCTTTCCTTTTATTTTTGTTCATATTGTATTCATCTCTAAGGGGAGGAAAACTAAGATCAAGATAAAGTTTAGCATGAAGAATGTCTGGATTTCTTCTTTAGGGACTGAGACGGTGAAATATAAGCTGTTCGGGGGCTTCTCTACCCGAAGCTGAGAAGTTAATTGCGACTCTGTGAATGAGGGATACAGTATGTTAAGTTGATAATTAATTCCAACAACATCCCATGGACAATTAATTGTCTTGGATTCAAGTATCCAATGTCAGATGGAGGTACATTGAATGAACCAAGTATCCAATGTCAGTTGGAGAGTTGGAGTTACATGTAGCGCTGTTGCGGTGACTGTATTCCCGGCACACCAGCAGTTACAAGTCATGAAGGCAGTCAAATTCCACGTGACCGTTGGCTGGCATGAAAATGAACCACGGGAAAAGCGTCCTCCATTCACTATTTAAGTGCATAGATGACATGTATTTTTTCCCGCTGCCCCTGTGTCGCATTGGATTTATTCAGGGTGCATTACGGCCGCAAAGGGGAAGTTTAAATCAGAAATAGGCTGATGGGTGTCAATATTAGCCTATATTGTCACTTGAGAATGATGCCCAGCATAAGAAACATACATTATTTTGCGACTTTTTCGAATCATAGTCGCACACCTCATGTAGACTAGCCCATGGCCTATATGTTTTGATAAGGTTTGTATCACAACTAAAGTGGCCAAAACAACGTTTTAAAGTGAAGCACTTTAATCCGCTTTACAAGGGATTTAGAGCCTAACTGGTACACAAGAGCAGTGGGTTTCAAGTTTGGGGAAGATAATGGGGAAGATCATTTTCGCCATAAAAATGCACCTTTATAACAAAAGCATTACATGCATAATCGCATTTGTGGTCACTTTTGATAATGGTGTTTTCCCGCTAATGGACATTCCCGCTCTTAGCCTACTGCCATGTGTGCATTGCTGTGCTTATAATGTGAAGAAATAGCCTATTCGTTTCTCAACATTTTAAGCTAAACGTTCTGATCTGTTGTGTCAGCCACATTGCATAAAAAATATTTTTGCGATGCTAATGGCTGTATTAATTTCGGATCTATTGTATCCCACCACTGTCCCAGACTATGTTTGGAATATTTATTTATTTCTCGCACAGAATAGAAAAGGTCGACTTTTGTACTATGGGGGATAGTAGATTGACATAGGCTAGTGCTTTTGCTGTTCGTTAGGCCTAATCATCTCGTTGGCTGACGAAAAGTAATTGTGGACAGTTCTTCCAATATCTTCAATATGCATCTCGGAATTAGATAAGGACGCACGCAGTTGCGTCCCCGATGTGTCTGTCTTCACTTGTAGCCTGTGATTAAGACCCGGTCATGTGATGTAGAGGGCACAGCATTCAGGGAAAAGGGCACAACAAAGGCATGGATTTTTTTATGGTGGATTATGGCCACAAAGGGGATGCCGCCGTGAAATTCAAGGCATTATCATGCGCTTGTAAAATTATGAATGAGAGACTAATGAAGTGTGTTCAGCCTAAGCAAAAAAAAACAAAGCAGAGCTCATGCCTTTCAATTAACTTTTTTCAAATCATCATTAGAGTCGCATCATGCAGCTTGTCGAACAACAAAATATATATTAATAACTCTAAATTAAGCATATAGGAGTATCTATTTCTATATAAACCGCTCAACACAGAATAGCCGCATGTGCGCACTCCCTCAAATCGTTTGGAGAAAATATTTATATTTTATTCAGCTTTGTTCAATTGTATTCTTCATAGTATGAAACAATATAAAATAATGCCACGGAATTCTTAGCAAATCTTGTCTGCTAAATGAACTAGTGTAGCCCACAGCCATATGGCATAGCCAGATCAGGACCTAACTTAAGGACAACTCAGAGTATGCTATTCTGTTCTTCTGAAATAGACTACATTTTCTTCAGATCGTGCTTCTTTAGACCTGTCTAAAATAAATCATGGATCTATATTACACAGATTTATATATACATATATTTAAATGTAGATGTTCCAAAGGTCTGCAATAGTGTGGAAGCCAGGAGATGCTACACGTGTTTATGTTAATTAACGGTCAATAACCGTGAGACCAAACGCTTTGTGCTTGACAATTGCCAGCTGAGGAAATGTTGTGAGCGCCACAGCCCTAGTTACATGAAGTGCTTAGTCTTTAGAGATTACATTTTTTTAAATACTAGTCTGTAATAAAAGACTATCACATGTTTCAGAAAGAAACACGGTCTCTGTTGAGACTAACCATGTCATGCTATGAGCAATCTACATGTGTCACTGCTGTTCATCAACCCACAACATGACCAGACCCAACCCTTTAAACCTGACGAGATCCAACCCTTTGTTCCTTCATAATATAAGATATTTTCTCCATAACTCAGTAGCACCACTACCCACAGGGCCTGCTTGTAATAATTGGTACTGCTTGGCGTAGCCATTTGGTTTCATGGAAGGTTTACAAGGTGATTAAACCGAATGGGCTAATAAAACCAGGCAATACAGTGCAACATTCATTCACAGCCTAGTTATAGCCCAGGGCTATACTCCTAAATGTAATCAATGTGACCCATAAAAGAGACATTTTCTCCTCTTCATCTGCGATCAGGTGCGGACGCCAAGATTACGGCACATTTTATAGATACAACAAATGTTTGTTTCCCCGGGTTTTGAATGTGGGCAGTAAAGCTGTGTAATTGTGTTCAATGTACACACACGCACAGACACACACACACACACACACACACACACACACACTGCCAACAATGTTACGATGTGCTGCAATATTGTAGTGCCAGAGGATAAAACATTTTGACGTTTACAAGGCTCATTTTGTCACCAGAAGATTGTTTTGGGACAGAATAACACGTGTTTGTATGCACTCACAGACACAATGAAATTGAATTTATAATGGAAATAAATTCAATATGTTCAATGTTCAACAAAAGTGAATGCTTCATGTCAAAAATAGCGTGTGTGGTATTTGATAGCACTCATTATGATCTAAAATTACCTTACAAACCCCCAAAGCAAAGCTGTTTTGCTCTGTGCATGAGATACATAAAGTAACATATTCACTGTACAGAATTCGAGCGAGAGAGAGAGAGAGAGAGAGAGAGAGAGAGAGAGAGAGAGAGAGATGCCTGGGTATGCAACAGCACGCAGCTTCATCCTAGACAGCATCATCCTGACATCCTTTCTTCCTCTCCTCTTAGCGGTCCCATGCAGGAAAAAGACAAAGAAAACTGTCACTTACAGTCAGTCAGTAAGAGAGCGATTGTGTGAGAGAGAGAGAGAGAGAAACTCCCTCTCAGTGGCAGTGCATGGATCAAATCACTGGGAAGCCAAGGAAAAAAGCCATATTACAACCTTGTTGTTGTGATCAATGCCTTGTTTGACCTATAACCCATTTGTTCATACGCCACCGTGATATACAATAAGGCCATTTTTATATAACCTTGATTTAACTAGGCAAGTCCGTTAAGAACAAATTATTATTTCCAATGACGGCCTACACCGGCCAAACCCGGATGACACTGGGCCAATTGTGCGCCGCCCTATGAGATTCCCAATCACGGCCGGTTGTGATTCAGCCTGGATCTGAACCAGGGTGTCTGTAGTGACGCCTCTAGCGCTGAGATGCAGTGCCTTAGACCAACTGCACCACTCGGGACCCAGACAACAGTCACGCATACGTCTGTTTCATCACAGAACCAGAGAAAAAAATTTGTCTGGTGAAGTCCACAAAGCATATATTGCGTAACAAACAGTTACATGACCTACGACATGGATAGGCAAGTTAACGTTTTTGACAGTTTACTTAAAACAACTCCTGATTTAGAACCACAGAGAGTTACAGCAAGTCGACACAAAGACAACAGGAGACTACCTCATGACGTTGATTGAGAGAATGCCAAGAGTGTTGCAAAGCTGTCCTCAAGGCAAAGGGTGGCTACTTTGAAGAATCTCAAATAAAAAATATATTTGGATTTGTTTAACACTTTTTTTGGTTACTACATGATTCCACATGTGTTACTACATAGTTTTAATGTCTTCACTATTATTGTATAATGTAGAAAATAGTTTTTTTTTTAAAGTATATATATAAGAAAAACCCTTGAATGAGTAGGTGTGTCTAAACGTTTGACTGGTACTGTATATATACATTATTCTGGGGAAGCCTTCCCTTGGCATCCATGAATACATGCCACTGCTCCCTCTTAACTAATTTCATTCTCTCGTTCTCTTTCTGTCTCCTGCCTATTTCTCTCTCTCCTTCTCTCTCTTTTCCCCCTGACAGCTGTCACTCTCTCCACACCATGGAACAGGATTACTATGAGGGGAGAGCTGATGGAGGGAGGACAGAGGAGTTTGAGTATGAGGTAAGACTTGATTACACCTCCCGTCATAGTTGTGAACAACGTTTGACAAACAAACAAAACACACACACACACACACACCACATCTCATAACGGGGCTTTACCAATAAGGGAAGGGCTCAGTTATAATTGACTCCACAGCCCTGTCCCTAGGGGAATGTGGTGACAGATAGATGATAGGTCACACTACATACACACGACAGACAGCTCAGGATCTCTACAGGACCTTTTACAGCCACAGCCGCTGCCAATAATGATGCACTATGAGGTCTTCATGAGGGAATGTTTCTAATGTGTCATTGGTTATAACTCACTGAAAGTGTAGCAACCTCACAGCCTTAACTATTTCCTCGTTGAGGCATCTGAGAGAAAAAAAAGTTGTCTGCCCTGTAAAATCTATTTTTGGCTGGCGTTAAGGCGGCGCTAGTGTCAAACTTACGGTCTTTGGCAATTTCAACTTGTAAAAGCCAGCGATCTGACATTTTCCAACCCCTGGCCTCAGGGTTGGTCATGTACCTGTCTTATGCCATCTTGTTTGCCTTGAGGTGGGAGGGGTGGAAATATTTGACGTGTGCCCTTAAAAACATGCGACAACATGCCAATTTCAGATTTCTTCAAACGATTCACCATCCATGGGTTTATGGTAGGAACGTACATGGCTCAAATGCAATGAGAATTTGTCTGGTATTTGTCTGCAAATATGATCTGAAAGATGGTTCCATGATGTTTATAAAATATTACATTTGTGAGCAGTGTAATGGTGAGTGGACATTCTACCTGTCTCTTTATATTGGATCTTTATCCAGCTCCTTGGATGTCTGTAAAACCCTGCATAAGTCTAAAATGCCTTGTCTGTATTATACGCCAACAGGAAGCAATGGTGCCTGTAACTGTATTTACACATAGCCATGGTTGGGGAGTAATGGATTACATGTAATCTGTTACATGTAAGGGATTACAAAAACTGGTAACTGTAATCCGTTACATTACCAGCAAAAATATTGTCATCAGATTACAGATACTTTTGAAAAACTAGATCCTTACTTAGAGGATTATTTTAAAATTCATAAAGGATGTTGCGAAAAAAAAATGTTTTACACTTCTATGTTTTCTCAATGACATTCAAATCAGCATTGAAAAAAGGTGCAAGTTTAAATTTGTTCCACCTGAGCGAGTCTGACCACAATTCTGAGACTACAATGATGACACACCAAATGTTTTTGATGGATCAAGGGAAAAGAGCAGAAATAGGCTATTGTAGGCTACAGTCCAAGCCCTGTCTTCAAATGGTGCGACTGCTGTTGACATCCAAAGATAATCCAACTTGAATAAACGCTTAGAGGTAAGGATGACAGCAGTGGTGTAGTCTACGGCCATACGGATATCACTTATTATTGATGTGAATTTCGCTGCTGCTCTCTCATCACTATTTGCACCTGTCACGCCCTGGTCTTTTTTGTGTTTTCTTTATTATTTTGGTCAGGCCAGGGTGTGACATGGGTTTATTGTGGTGTGTTTTGTCTTGGGGTTTTGTTAGGTATTGGGTTTGTGGCTTAGTGGGGGTATCTAGCATAGTCTATGGCTGTCTGGAGTGGTTCTCAATCAGAGGCAGGTGTTTATCGTTGTCTCTGATTGGGAACCATATTTAGGCAGCCATATTCTTTGAGTGTTTCGTGGGTGATTGTTCCTGTGTCTGTGTTTGTTTGCACCAGATAGGCTGTATAGGTTTTCACGGTACGTTTGTTGTTTTTGTATTGTTCGTTTTTTCATCGTCATTAAACATGTATCAAGAATACCACGCTGCATTTTGGTCCGACTCTCCTTCACCGCAAGAAAACCGTGACAGCACCTTACAGATTGTGGTTGTTGTGGATGGCTGTTCACAAATCTAAATGTGTATTTGAACCCAATAAGGGTTGAATTCAAGAAGTTTAAAATGCCTATCAATAATTGTTTTTTAAACCAATTGACAGCCAGTGAAAAATGCACTCTTGCAACAGCTGCATAGTGCGGATCCCAGCCTATGGAATAAAAGTGGGGCTTTTATTGCTCAATCTAATTGATGCTGATAAAAATATAAATCCATGGACACATGTTCAAACACTTTTGATAGACTTAAGGGGGAAACCTGTAGTTGCATGATCCATTTTTGGATGTATAAATTACTTAAATATATATATATATATACAGTTCCTTTGGGAAAGTATTCAGATCCCTTGACTTTTTCCACATTTTGTTACGTTACCGCCTTATCTAAAATTGATTAAATAAAAAGAATTCCGCAGCAATCTACACCCAATACCCCATAATGACAAAGCGAAAAGAGGTTTTTAGACATTTTTGCAAAACTATTCAGACCCTTTTGCTATGAGACACGAAATTGAGCTCAGGTGCATCCTGTTTCCATTGATCATCCTTGAATCATCCTTGATCATCCATTGAATTTCTACAACTTCATTGGAGTCCACCTGTGATAAATTCAATTGATTGGACATGATTTGGAAAGGCACACACCTGTCTATATAAGGTCCCACAGTTGACAGTGCATGTTAGGGAAAAAACCAAGCAATGAGGTCGAAAGAATTGCCCGTATACCTCTGAGACAAGATTGTGTCGATGCAAAATCAAATCAAATCAAATCCAATTTTATTTGTCACATACACATGGTTAGCAGATGTTAATGCGAGTGTAGCGAAATGCTTGTGCTTCTAGTTCCGACAATGCAGTGATAACCAACAAGTAATCTAACTAACAATTCCAAAACTACTGTCTTATACACAGTGTAAGGGGATAAAGAATATGTACATAAGGATATATGAATGAGTGATGGTACAGAGCAGCATACAGTAGATGGTATCGAGTACAGTATATACATATGAGATGAGTATGTAGACAAAGTAAACAAAGTGGCATAGTTAAAGTGGCTAGTGATACATGTATTACATAAGGATGCAGTCGATGATGTAGAGTACAGGATATACGTATGCATATGAGATGAATAATGTAGGGTAAGTAACATTATATAAGGTAGCATTGTTTAAAGTGGCTAGTGATATATTTACATTTTCCCATCAATTCCCATTATTAAAGTGGCTGGAGTTGGGTCAGTGTCAATGACAGTGTGTTGGCAACAGCCACTCAATGTTAGTGGTGGCTGTTTAACAGTCTGATGGCCTTGAGATAGAAGCTGTTTTCAGTCTCTCGGTCCCAGCTTTGATGCACCTGTACTGACCTCGCCTTCTGGATGATAGCGGGGTGAACAGGCAGTGGTTCGGGTGGTTGATGTCCTTGATGATCTTTATGGCCTTCCTGTAACATCGGGTGGTGTAGGTGTCCTGGAGGGCAGGTAGTTTGCCCCCGGTGATGCGTTGTGCAGACCTCACTACCCTCTGGAGAGCCTTACGGTTGAGGGCGGAGCAGTTGCCGTACCAGGCGGTGATACAGCCCGCCAGGATGCTCTCGATTGTGTATCTGTAGAAGTTTGTGAGTGCTTTTGGTGACAAGCCGAATTTCTTCAGCCTCCTGAGGTTGAAGAGGCGCTGCTGCGCCTTCTTCACGACGCTGTCAGTGTGAGTGGACCAATTCAGTTTGTCTGTGATGTGTATGCCGAGGAACTTAAAACTTGCTACCTTCTCCACTACTGTTCCATCGATGTGGATAGGGGGGTGTTCCCTCTGCTGTTTCCTGAAGTCCACAATCATCTCCTTAGTTTTGTTGACGTTGAGTGTGAGGTTATTTTCCTGACACCACACTCCGAGGGCCCTCACCTCCTCCCTGTAGGCCGTCTCGTCGTTGTTGGTAATCAAGCCTACCACTGTTGTGTCGTCCGCAAACTTGATGATTGAGTTGGAGGCGTGCGTGGCCACGCAGTCATGGGTGAACAGGGAGTACAGGAGAGGGCTCAGAACGCACCCTTGTGGGGCCCCTGTGTTGAGGATCAGCGGGGAGGAGATGTTGTTGCCTACCCTCACCACCTGGGGGCGGCCCGTCAGGAAGTCCAGTACCCAGTTGCACAGGGCGGGGTCGAGACCCAGGGTCTCGAGCTTGATGACGAGCTTGGAGGGTACTATGGTGTTGAATGCCGAGCTGTAGTCGATGAACAGCATTCTCACATAGGTATTCCTCTTGTCCAGGTGGGTTAGGGCAGTGTGCAGTGTGGTTGAGATTGCATCGTCTGTGGACCTATTTGGGCGGTAAGCAAATTGGAGTGGGTCTAGGGTGTCAGGTAGGGTGGAGGTGATATGGTCCTTGACTAGTCTCTCAAAGCACTTCATGATGACGGAAGTGAGTGCTACGGGGCGGTAGTCGTTTAGCTCAGTTACCTTAGCTTTCTTGGGAACAGGAACAATGGTGGCTCTCTTGAAGCATGTGGGAACAGCAGACTGGTATAGGGATTGATTGAATATGTCCCTAAACACACCGGCCAGCTGGTCTGCGCATGCTCTGAGGGCGCGGCTGGGGATGCCGTCTGGGCCTGCAGCCTTGCGAGGGTTAACACGTTTAAATGTCTTACTCACCTCGGCTGCAGTGAAGGAGAGACCGCATGTTTTCGTTGCAGGCCATGTCAGTGGCACTGTATTGTCCTCAAAGCGGGCAAAAAAGTTATTTAGTCTGCCTGGGAGCAAGACATCCTGGTCCGTGACTGGGCTGGGTTTCTTCTTGTAGTCCGTGATTGACTGTAGACCCTGCCACATGCCTCTTGTGTCTGAGCCGTTGAATTGAGATTCTACTTTGTCTCTGTACTGACGCTTAGCTTGTTTAATAGCCTTGCGGAGGGAATAGCTGCACTGTTTGTATTCGGTCATGTTGCCAGACACCTTGCCCTGATTAAAAGCAGTGGTTCGCGCTTTCAGTTTCACGCGAATGCTGCCATCAATCCACGGTTTCTGGTTAGGGAATGTTTTTATCGTTGCTATGGGAACGACATCTTCAACGCACGTTCTAATGAACTCGCACACCGAATCAGCGTATTTGTCAATATTTTTATCTGACGCAATACGAAACATGTCCCAGTCCACGTGAAGGAAGCAGTCTTGGAGTGTGGAGTCAGCTTGGTCTGACCAGCGTTGGACAGACATCAGCGTGGGAGCCTCTTGTTTCAGTTTCTGCCTATAGGCAGGGATCAACAAAATGGAGTCGTGGTCAGCTTTTCCGAAAGGGGGGCGGGGCAGGGCCTTATATGCGTCGCGCAAGTTAGAGTAACAGTGATCCAGGGTTTTACCACCCCTGGTTGCGCAATCGATATGCTGATAAAATTTAGGGAGTCTTGTTTTCAGATTAGCTTTGTTAAAATCCCCAGCTACAATGAATGCAGCCTCCGGATAAATGCACAGATCTGGGGAAGGTTACCAAAGCATTCCTTTTGTATTGAAGGTCCCCAAGAACGCAGTAGCTCCATCATTCTTAAATGGAAGAATTTGGAACCACCAAGACTCTTTCTAGAGCTGGCCGCGTAGCCAAACTGAGCAATCAGGGGAGAAGGGTCTTGGTCAGGGAGGTGACAAAGAACCCAATGGTCACTCTGACAGACCTGTATAGTTCCTCTTTGGCCATGGGAGAACCTTACAGAAGGATAACCATCTCTGCAGCATTCCACCAATCAGGCCTTTATGGTAGAGTGGCAGAAACCACTCCTCAGTAAAAGGCACATGCCAGCCCGCTTGGAGTTTGCCAAAAGGCACCTAAAGACTCTCAGACAAGATTGTCTGGTCTGATGAAACTCTTTGTCCTGAATGCCAAGCGTCACGTAGCCAAGACAACGCAGGAGTGGCTTCGGGACTAGTCTCTGAATGTCCTTGAGTGCCCCAGCCAGAGCCCGGACTTGAACCCATCGAACATCTCTGGAGAGACCTTAAAATACCAGTGAAGCGACACTCCCCTTCTAACCTGACAGAGCTTGAGAGGATCTGCAGAGAAGAATGGGAGGAACTCCACAAATACAGGTGTGCCAAGCTTGTAGCTTAATACCCAAGAAGACTCGAGGCTGTAATCGCTCCCAAAAGGGCTTCATCAAAGTACTGAGGAAAGGGACTGAATACTTATTTAAATGTGATATTTCCGTTTTTTGTCTTAAATAAATTGGCCAAAATTTCTAAAAATCTGTTTTTTTAATCATTATGGGGTATTGTGTGTAGATTGATGAGGGGAAAAAACAATTTAATCATTTTTAGAATAAGGCTGTAACGTAAAAGAAATGTGGAAAAAGTCAAGGGGTCTGAATACTTTCCGAATCCATTCATTCTTGAAGATTATAAACTGGGTGGTTCAAGCCCTGAATGCTGATTGGCTGACAGCCAAGGTATATCAGACAGTAAACCACAGGTATGACAAAACATTTATTTTTACTGCTCTAATTACATTGGTAACCAGTTTATAATTGCAACAGCAAAACCACACCTCCTCAGGCCTTATTGCTTAAGTATAACTCATAAATGCCTCATGAGCTTAGTTCTGTCATACTCCATGAGAACCCAAAATATAAGCTTGTTTTTCTTCAATGTTTGTAAACATTGTAAATGTAAACAAACACTGTATAGCCCCATAACATGATTTAAACCATTATTTTTATATCATGGATGGTCAGTCCTTGCGTCCAAAGCTCTGTCTATTAATCTGAGAGTGGTTACATTTCTCCAGGCCCATCCCTCAGCTTTTTATCAAAACACAGGCGGGTGTCCGTTTTGTTATTGCTTCATCTGTGGATTTGCCCTTTAAACAGATGCATATTATCAAGATACCAAAGTGTCAACAACAAAAGGTAAACAATAGGCCTATAGCAAATGCAGCATATGGCATTCATTTTTCACATGTAAATAGTCCTTTCCAGTAGAGCTCAAAGCATGCCCTTCCATGAGCGCAGCATTTTTCTCAACTCGAATCAATGAGCCCAATCAGTCCTCCATGACAACAGAATCATTTTAAAAAATCAGGTATAAAAATTTGGCTAATCTAAACTTCCATATTTCCAAGTCATATTCCTGAAGGTCAAGGGATATAACATTTATTGGAATGACTGGAATTTGCATAGACTTTGTTTTTTAATGTAAAGATGTAATTGAATCATATTATTATATGTAGTAGAAAGCGATGGGTTAGAAGAAGCCCACATAACCAACCCATAAAGTAAAATTTAACATCCATATATGGCCAGCTATGTAAACTTTAACATTGATTTATCCTGCAATAGATGTCGTTCAATTGGTAACATACATTTTTCGAATGCCTCTTAAAGGGAAAGTCATCTAAAAGTAACAGAATGTAATCAGATTACATTACTGAGTTTGGGTAATCCAAAGTTACGTTACTGATTACAAATTTGGA
The DNA here is from genome assembly GCF_034236695.1 of Oncorhynchus nerka. Classification (NCBI taxonomy): domain Eukaryota; kingdom Metazoa; phylum Chordata; class Actinopteri; order Salmoniformes; family Salmonidae; genus Oncorhynchus; species Oncorhynchus nerka. The sequence continues at coordinate 55,870,346 of NC_088420.1, read as the reverse complement.
CCGGTAACTAGTAACTGTAATGGATTCCTTTTAGAAAGTGACCTGCCCAACCCTGTGCATAGCCTATTTAAAACAAGTTGTTTTTTGTTTTTATTCTAGTTATCCACTGTCTTTTTAGGCCTTATCAATAGCCTAGTGAATGTAATCTTGCTTATTGACTACGTTTGGCATGACCGGACTACAATTAACAGTAGGCCAAGCTCTTGTGAATGCTATAGCCTACAGTGCCTTGCGAAAGTATTCGGCCCCCTTGAACTTTGCGACCTTTTGCCACATTTCAGGCTTCAAACATAAAGATATAAAACTGTATTTTTTTGTGAAGAATCAACAACAAGTGGGACACAATCATGAAGTGGAACAACATTTATTGGATATTTCAAACTTTTTTAACAAATCAAAAACTGAAAAATTGGGTGTGCAAAATTATTCAGCCCCCTTAAGTTAATACTTTGTAGCGCCACCTTTTGCTGCAATTACAGCTGTAAGTCGCTTGGGGTATGTCTCTATCAGTTTTGCACATCGAGAGACTGAATTTTTTTCCCATTCCTCCTTGCAAAACAGCTCGAGCTCAGTGAGGTTGGATGGAGAGCATTTGTGAACAGCAGTTTTCAGTTCTTTCCACAGATTCTCGATTGGATTCAGGTCTGGACTTTGACTTGACCATTCTAACACCTGGATATGTTTATTTTTGAACCATTCCATTGTAAATTTTGCTTTATGTTTTGGATCATTGTCTTATTGGAAGACAAATCTCCGTCCCAGTCTCAGGTCTTTTGCAGACTCCATCAGGTTTTCTTCCAGAATGGTCCTGTATTTGGCTCCATCCATCTTCCCATCAATTTGAACCATCTTCCCTGTCCCTGCTGAAGAAAAGCAGGCCCAAACCATGATGCTGCCACCACCATGTTTGACAGTGGGGATGATGTGTTCAGGGTGATGAGCTGTGTTGCTTTTACGCCAAACATAACGTTTTGCATTGTTGCAAAAAAGTTCAATTTTGGTTTCATCTGACCAGAGCACCTTCTTCCACATGTTTGGTGTGTCTCCCAGGTGGCTTGTGGCAAACTTTAAACAACACTTTTTATGGATATCTTTAAGAAATGGCTTTCTTCTTGCCACTCTTCCATAAAGGCCAGATTTGTGCAATATACGACTGATTGTTGTCCTATGGACAGAGTCTCCCACCTCAGCTGTAGATCTCTGCAGTTCATCCAGAGTGATCATGGGCCTCTTGGCTGCATCTCTGATCAGTCTTCTCCTTGTATTAGCTGAAAGTTTAGAGGGACGGCCAGGTCTTGGTAGATTTGCAGTGGTCTGATACTCCTTCCATTTCAATATTATCGCTTGCACAGTGCTCCTTGGGATGTTTAAAGCTTGGGAAATCTTTTTGTATCCAAATCCGGCTTTAAACTTCTTCACAACAGTATCTCGGACCTGCCTGGTGTGTTCCTTGTTCTTCATGATGCTCTCTGCGCTTTTAACGGACCTCTGAGACTATCACAGTGCAGGTGCATTTATACGGAGACTTGATTACACACAGGTGGATTGTATTTATCATCATTAGTCATTTAGGTCAACAATGGATCATTCAGAGATCCTCACTGAACTTCTGGAGAGAGTTTGCTGCACTGAAAGTAAAGGGGCTGAATAATTTTGCACGCCCAATTTTTCAGTTTTTGATTTGTTAAAAAAGTTTGAAATATCCAATAAATGTCGTTCCACTTCATGATTGTGTCCCACTTGTTGTTGATTCTTCACAAAAAAATACAGTTTTATATCTTTATGTTTGAAGCCTGAAATGTGGCAAAAGGTCGCAAAGTTCAAGGGGGCCGAATACTTTCGCAAGGCACTGTATGTTTAACAATGTTTTTCCATATTGAAGCAATGCAATTAGAACAATGGGAACTGCAAATATGTAAAAAAATATTGAGCAAATATGGGGCAGGCTATTTAAAGGGATACTTCAGGATTTTGGCAATGACGTTTTAAAAGGACGTTGCTAACTAGCGTTAGCACAAATGCTAACTAGCGTTACTGGAAGTCTATGTTAACTGCTAGCATGCTAGTAGATACAATAGACTTCCAATCATTGTGCTAATGCTAAACTACATTTGGACTTCTTGCGTACTGAATGCAGACATAAAACATTTATCCATAAGTTCATCTGACTCTGTGGAAGTAGATAAAGGGCTTTATTGCCAAAACCCTGAAGTATCCCTTTAACGAACCAGGCTATAATGGACTAACATTGTAATTGGAGTTGATGAGAACACAATATACAAAAGACAGTAAATACACAACTTGAAGCAACCACATATTTAGCCAAGGAGCACGTTCTGATTGGCCAGTGAGGGACCAAGCCTCGACCCACTCACAACTTATTTATTCATCAAAACCCAGCCCTTTCCCGGTTGTGAAAATAGCTAAAATATTTTGGACTCACCCGTGAACCTATAACACTACCGCGAGATTTACCACGGCGTTAGGTTTGTTAAAATAAAGCCCTGAGCGTAACAAGATCCCCCCCCCCCCTAAATACAGCAAGGTGTCAAGTCAAACCAATCCTCCTCTTCCATCTTTGTTTGTGCTGAACTAACCCACAGGTGCATGGGCAGACTCCTGGGTTAGTTTGACAGATGATGATTTAAGCCTATAATTTAGACACACAACACACACACAGATACACACACGCACACACACAGACACGGATCTAGATGCAGATGAGACAGGAGGCGATGATAAACGGGCTTCATGTCGACACTTGGCTCTCTCAATCCACCAAGCCCCCAACTCCTCCTCTCACCTTCCCCCCTGTACGAATATTCTTTATTTCCACATCACTGAGGACCAGGTGAACTGTGCTGCCAGTCTGGATTTGCTTTGAGTGATGTATGATGATTACGTTTTCTCTTTTGTTTTATTTGAATTTGTTCGAGAAGCTTCCTTTCCTTCCACCCACCGAGCTCGAGTTATTTCTCTAAAGAGATTTGCTCATCCACGTATGTCGCCTCTGCTTCAGCCTTGGCATTAGAGGCAACACAAATATAATATATTAACCCTCTTTTCTTTCTGCCTCATTTCTATTAACAAATCCTATTATATTGTGTGTGCTTTGCAGCCTGCCCGCACCCTTCTTCTTTTTTGATGCTCCGGGAGCAGGTATATTCCACACTAACCCACCTTCACTTAACGTGCGTCAATAGTTCAGAGCTGAATGCCTCTATTTTCAGAGTGATGGTTTATTCCTTCATTTATCAAAATGAGAGAGAGATTTCTGAAATGACCTCAGTCTGATGAAAAATCATAATGTGGGCACCCTGCCATTACATCCCAGCGGAAATATAATATAGGTAATGAAATGTTGGCTCGCCATTTCATTAAGCAAGGACATTGATGATTTCCTGTAGCACAACGGCTTGAGGAGTGATAGACAAGGTGTTGGGTTAGGGAGAAAAAGAGCCATCAAAAGATTCATTATTAAAAACTCTTGTGCAGTATGTCTGTCTTGTTTAGCCTCCATGTTCTCTTTCCACTGTATACTATCTGTATACTATTTATAACCCAAGATAAGGACTTAATGGGAACAGGTGATGCCTTCTCAGAGAGTGGACATCTTAAAATTGTGCTGCTTTTAAAATGTAATCTAAAAGGGATTACATTGATTTCCCCCCCCCCCCTACCAATCTATACAACTTTCCTACCGATCTATACACATTTTCAGAATGAAAGAAAACTAATAAATGAATAACTACAGGTCTGGGTCAAATCCAATAGAACACAACATCGCGGGAAACTCTCTGTATTTTCTAGTATTGTGGTTGCAGCATGATGTTAGAGGAAAACCCACCCTAGAATTCTGAAGCGGGACAATTACAAAAAATACATACACCCGAGTGGCTTTCCTGTAGATGTTGAGTGTTCCTGAGTGGTCCAGTCTCAATCCTGACTTACATTTGTTTGTAAATCAGAGACAAGGTTTGAATATTGACCCAGTCTGAAATACGTATATGTTTCAAGCAGGCCCCCCATAGTCCCTGTGTCCAAGAATACCAAGGTAACCTGTCTAAATGCCAATCCCCCTGTAGCACTCACATCTGTAGCCACGAAATGCTCTGAAAGGCTGTTCATGGCTCACATCAACACCATCATCTCAGACACCCTGGACCCACTCCAATTCGCATAGCGCCCCAACAGATCCACAAATTACGCAATCTCTTTTACACTCCACACTGCCCTCTCCTACCTGGACAAGAGGAACACCTATGTAAGAATGCTGTTCTTTGACTACAGCTCAGCGTTCAACACCATAGTACCCACAAAGCTAATCACAAGGCCCAGGACCCTGGGACTGAGCACCTCCCTCTGCAACTGGATCCTAGACTTCCTGAAGAGCCGGTGGTGACGGTAGGCAACAACACATCCACCTCGCTGACCCTCAACATGGGGGCCCCTCAGGGGTGCGTGCTTAGTATCCTCCTGTACTCCCTGTTCACCCACAACTGCATGGCCGTGCAAGACTCTAACATCATCATTAAGTTTGCTGACGACACGGCGGTGGCAGGCCAGAACACCAACGACGATGAGACCGCCTATAGTGAGGAGGCCAGCGACCTGGCAGTGTGGTGCCAGGACACCAACATCTCCCTCAACGTCAGAAAGACAAAGTGGCTGATCATGGACCACCCACATCACTGGGGCTGTAGTGGAGCGGGTCGAGAGCTTGAAGTTCCTTCTTGTCCACGTCACTAAGGAATTAACATGGTCTACACACCAACACGGTAGTAAAGGCACGACAATATCTCTTCCCCCTCAGGAGGGGGACCCTCCTGAGAGGACCCTCAGATCCTCCACAGTTCTCCAGCTGCACCATTGAGAGCATCTTGACTGGCTGCATCACCGCTTGGTATGGCAACGGCTTGGCATCCGAACGCAAGGTAGTACAGACGGTACACCCAGTACATCACTGGGGCCGAGCTCACTGCCATCCAGGACCTCTATACCAGGCGATGTCAGAGAAAGGCCCTGGTACCACGGCAAGTGGTACCGATGCACCAAGTCTGGAACCAACAGGACCCTAAACAGCTCCGGATGGGTGGCAGGTAGCCCAGTGGTTAGAGCATTGGGCGTTGTAACCAAAAGGTTGCTGGTTTGAATACCTGAGCAGACAAGGTGACACATCTGTCAATGTACCCTTGAGCAAGGCACTTAACCATAATTCGGTCCAGGGGCGCCATACTACTATTCCTGACTCTGTAAAACAACATTTCACTGCACCTCTCTTTTGACTCTTCACATACTCTGCTGCTACTGTTTATTATCTATCCTTTTGCCTAGTCACTTTATCCCTACCTATACTGTATGTACATAGCTACCTCAATTACCTTGTACCCCTGGCAATCAACTCGTACTCTGTGTATATAGCCAAGTTATCGTTACTCATTGTGTATTTATTCCTTGTATTATAATTGTTTCTATATTTGTTCTCTTCATGTCATTGGTAAGGGCTTGTAAGTAAGCATTTCACTGTTAGTCTAAATCTGTTGTTTACAAAGCATGTGACAAATACATTTTTATATTATTTGAGTATTCCTGTCCATCAATGATTTCCAACCAAATTTACTGAGCTTGTGCAATTTTGACAAAAACAATTTAATATACTGTGTGTTGCCATAACAATTGTTCAAAGTTGGTAGAATCTTGTGTGTGAAGATACACGCAATCAAGACATTTCATTTATTTTTATTAGCTCTGAAAATGTTCTAAACTCAGCAAAAAAAGAAATGTCATCTCCCTGTCAACTGCATTTATTTTCAGCAAACTTAACATGTGCAAATATTTGTATGAACATAACAAGATTCAACAACTGAGACATAAACTGAACAAGTTCCACAGACATGTGACTAACAGAAATGGAATAGTGTGTCCCTGAACAAAGGGGAGGTCAAAATCAAAAGTAACAGTCAGTATCTGTGTGGCCACCAGCTGCATTAAGTACTGTAGTGCATCTCCTCCTCATAGACTGCCCCAGATTTGCCAGTTCTTACTGTGAGATGTTACCCCACTCTTCCACCAAGGCACCTGCAAGTTCCTGGACATTTCTGGGGAGAATGGCCCTAGCCCTCACCCTCCGATCCAACAGGTCCTAGACGTGCTCAATGGGATTGAGATCCGGGCCATGGCAGAACACTGACATTCCTGTCTTGCAGAAAATCACACACAGAACAAGCAGTATGGCTGGTGGCATTGTCATACTGGAGGGTCATGTCAGGATGAGCCTGCAGGAAGGGTACCAAATGAGGGAGGAGGATGTCTTCCCTGTAACGCACAGCGTTGAGATTGCTTGCAATGACAACAAGCTCAGTCCGATGATGCTGTGACACACCGCCCCAGACCATGACGGACCCTCCACCTCCAAATCGATCCCGCTCCAGAGTACAGGCCTCGGTGTAACGCTCATTCCTTCAACGATAAACACTCCCTGGTGAGACAAAACCGCGACTCGTCAGTGAAGAGCACTTTTTGCCTGTCCTGTCTGGTCCAGCGACGGTGGGTTTGTGCCCATAGGCGACGTTGTGGCCGGTGATGTCTGGTGAGGACTTGCCTTACAACAGGCCTACAAGCCATCAGTCCAGCCTCTCTCAGCCTATTGCGGACAGTCTGAGCACTGATGAAGGGATTGTGTGTTCCTGTTGTATCTCGGGCAGTTGTTGTTGCCATCCTGTACCTGTCCCCCAGGTGCTGTCCGGATGTACCGATCCTGTGCAGGTGTTGTTACACGTGGTCTGCCACTGAGAGGACGATCAGCTGTCCACCCTGTCTCCCTGTAGCGCTGTCTTACGCGTCTCACAGTAAGGACATTGCAATTTATTGAAAGGCCTCTTTAGTGTCCTAAGTGTCCATAACTGTGACCTTAATTGGCTACTGTCTGTAAGCTGTTAGTGTCTTAACGACCGTTCCACAGGTGCATGTTCATTAATTGTTTATGGTTCATTGAACAAGCATGGGAAACAGTGTTTAAACCCTTTACAATGAAGATCTGTGAAGTTATTTGTATTTTTACGACTTATCTTTGAAAGACAGGGTCCTGAAAAAGGGATGTTTCATTATGAGTTTATAGTTGTTCTTTCACTTTCACTTTGAAATGTGGAGTACATTAATATAATTTTATAAATTATTTAATTTAATTTTAAGGCAGCAAAATGTGCAAGCTGTACAAGGGGTGTGTACTTTCACTGGGCACTGCGCATTGAAATAGAGGAACATGAGGGATTGATTAGGTCCAATTCTTCACCAGATGTATTAGGCTATATCTTAAGCTTTTAGCAGGAAAGTGTTTTGCCGCGTTCCTCTCCAGTATGAGAGGAGCACTTCGTCATCTTCCCTCTCTTTCTCGCTGATAGGAGAGGAGCTCTCCCCTCTCTTCTCTGCCTGTACCCGGGTGGCAGCCATCCACAGACAACTTTTTCAATTACTGGTAATCAAAGGCAGTGATTATTATGACAGCATCCAATGCAGCCTGACGGTGGGCGGCAGTCCCTTCTAATCACGCCATCGCAGTCATTAATTTACTGTCAGGCCATCGTCCCCCGTCCCCGCTCTGCAGCCGCTACATCGCAATCTCCCGCCTGAGAGGCTGAGAGCTCGCCCGGAAAATGGAAAAACGGAAAGGAAAAGAGGGAGAGAGAGGGAACACAGAGTGTATGTGATGGATCAGGAGAAGGGGCCCTTTGCCTTATCAAGGATTTACACACCAGTGTGTGTGTGGGGGGGGTCTGCCAGAACACTTCCCATTCCAGACACACACACACACACACATTCCACAATGTTTTATCCATCTTCTCCTAATCACGTCTATCTGTTTTTCCTGTTCATTTAGCCACAGGTCCTCTCCACTCTACCACCACATTACTTATACTAACTTATTCTGTCTTCTTCCACTCAACAAGATGGGGAAAGACATTAAAACATCACACACTTTCACTTGTGCCTTCGGTTCCATTTGATGATTTTTTTCGAGACAACCCCATGGATAAGGCAGATATTTGACATCAAAAACTCTTCCTGTTGAACATCACATCATCTAGACATTCCCCTAGGCTTTCATATACCGTTTTTAGAGGATATTTTACAGAAGAAGAAAAAAATGTCTATTACATATTAATTCCTCTCGTCGACATTGACGCCACACACACTCTCTGTTTCCTTCATGGCTCCTTTATTGCGTCACGAAGCCCCCAGTAGTCTCAGTCGCTGTGTCTAACGCTTCCAATGATGGTGTCAAACGATACACCATTGGCAGCAGTCATAATGTCACTGGTTTGACTGGTATTTTTATTTTCCTTTTCATATCTCTTCAGCTGTAGATCCTTTCATCCCTTTTCCTTTCATATCCTCTTTCATTCAGTGACGGGGATTTTAAGTTGTCATCGGCCGCATCCCAAAAGGCAATCGTTTCACTATATAGTGATTTGCTTTTGCCCAGGGCCTATAGGAATAGGGTGCTATTTGGTATTCCTATCCTAGTGCACTACTTTTGACCAGGGCCTATAGGGAATAGGGTGCTATTTGGGACACATTCATTGCATGGAGAAACAGTCCGTTAGAGATCTGAGGTGTCAGCAGGTGGAGTCTGTCAAAAGAAATGAAGGCCAGAGAGCTCTGACAAAAGATACTGAGTGCACAAAACAGGCTTAACACCTCCTTTGCGCTCTTTGAGGGTAACACAGTGCCAACGACGTGGCCCGCTCCCAAGAGGAATACCTATGTAAGAATGCTGTTCATTGACTATAGCTCAGCATCCACCACTGAACCCCGCCCATTGCAACTGGGTCCTGGACTTCCTGACTTCCACCCCCAGGTGGTGAAGGTAGGAAACAACACCTCCGCTACGTTGATCATCAACACAGGGTCCCCACAAGGGTGCGTGCTCAGCCCCCTTCTGTTCTCCCTGTACCCCCATGACTGCTTGGCCATGCATGCCTCCAACTCAATCATCAAGTTTGCAGACGACACAACAGTAGTAGGCCTGATTACCAACAATGATGAGACAGCCAACAGGGAGGAGGTGAGGGTCCTGGCGGAGTGGTGCCAGGAAAATAACCTCTCCCTCAACGTCAACAAAACGAGGGAGCTGATCATGGAGAGAGCACGCAGCAGAGGGAGCACGACCCTATCCACAGCGACGGGACCACAGTGGAGAAGGTGAAAATCTTCAAGTTGCTCCGCGTACACATCATCGACGATCTGAAATGGTCCACCCACACAGGCAGTGTGATGACGAAGGCGCAACAGCTTCTCTTTAACCTCAGGAGGCTGAAGAAATGTATCACCACCTGGTACATCAACTGCACTGCTTGCATAATGGAACACTAGTCACTTTAATAATGTTGACATACTGCTTTACTCATTTCCTGTGTATATACTGTATTCTATTCTAGTGTATTTTAGTCAGTGCCACTCCGACATTGCTCGTCCTAATATTTATATATTTCTTAACTCCATTCTTTTACTTTAGATTTGCGTGTATTGTTGTGAATTGTTAGATATTACCGCACTGTCGGAGCTGGGAACACAAGCATTTCGCTACACCCGCAATGACACCTGCTAAATATGTTTATGTGACCAATACATTTCCCCTAACGTTAACCCTAACCATGACCCTAACTTCAACCCTAACCATGACCCTAACTTCAACCCTAACTAAGGCTGTGGTGGTCATGAAATTCTGTCAGCTGGTTAGTGTCACGCAAAAGACTGACAGTGTCACGGTAATTGCCCAATAATTTGCATAAACATGTTTAGCATCTCCAGGCATCCACACATACAAGCCGCGTAATAGCCGCTGATCCACGCCTATGGAACATCTACAGTTGAAGTCGGAAGTTTACACTTAGGTAAACTCGTTTTTCAACCACTTCACAAATTTCTTGTTAACAAACTATAGTTTTGGCAAGACGGTTAAGACATCTACTTTGTGCCTGACACAAGTCATTTTTCCCAACAATTGTTTACAGACAGATTATTTCACTTATAAATCACTGTATCCCAATTCCAGTGGGTCAGAGGTTTACATACACTAAGTTGACTGTGCCTTTTAAACAGCGTGGAAAACGTTTGACCCAAGTTAAACAGTTTAAAGGCATTGCTACCAAATACTAATTGAGTGTATGTAAACTTCTGACCCACTGGGAATGTGATGAAAGAAATAAAAGCTGAAATAAATCATTCTCTCTACTATTATTCTGACATTTCACATTCTTAAAATAAAGTGGTGATCCTAACTGACCTAAGACCTAATTTATACTAGGATTAAATGTCAGGGATTGTGAAAAGCTGAGTTTAAATATATTTGGCTAAAGTGTATGTAAACCTCTGACTTCAACTGTATATTTTAAAAAGTCTAATAAATCAATTGAATATACACCATCACAACAAATCAATTATTTATTTTAGGTTGGTTTAAAGAAACATTATGATATGAAGAAAATGGATTTCAGAAGAACAGAACATGAGTTGGTATGGTATCTGTCTATGCCACATACCATCGGGTGTAAGCTTAGCAGACAAGATACGCTTATAAGTCCTGTGCCATTATTTTATGCAACATGCAACAATTTAAACATGTTCACTGAGTTACAGTTCATATAAGGTAATCAGTTAATTGAAATACATTCATTAGGCCCTAATCTATGGATTTCAAATGACTGGGAAAACAGATATGCATCTGTTGGTCACAAATACGCGTACATAGGGGCGTGGATCAGGAAACCAGTCAGTATCTGGTGTGACCATCATTTGCTCATGCAGCACAACACATCTCCTTCACATAGAGTTGATCGGACTGTTGATTGTGGCCCATGGAATGTTGTCCCACTCCTCTTCAATGGCTGTGCAAACTTGCTGTATATTGGTGGGAACTGGAACACGCTGTCGTACACGTCGATCCAGAGCATCCCAAATGGGCGGCGTCTGGTGAGTATGCAGGCCATGGAAGAACTGGAGCATATTCAGCTTCCAGGCATTTTATACAGATCCTTGCGACATGGGGTAGTGCATTATTATGCTGAAACATGAGGTGATGGCTACAGATGAATGGCATGACAATAGGCCTCAGGATCTCTTCACGATATCTCTGTGCATTCCAATTTCCATCAATAAAATTAAATTGTGTTTGTTGTCCGTAGCTTATGTCTACCCATACCATAACCCCACTGCCACCATGGGGCATTCTGTTCACAACGTTGATATCGGCAAACCACTCGCCCACACGACACCATGCACGCTGTCTGCCATCTGCCCGGTACAGTTCATACTGGGCTTCATCCATAAAGAATACGCTTCTCCAGTGTGCCAGCATTTGCCCACTGATGTCGGTTACGACGCCGAACTGCAGTCAGGTCAAGACACTGGTTAGGGCGATGAGCACGCAGATGAGCTTCACTGAGACCGTCTATGACAGTTTGTGCAGTAATTCTTGTGTAATGATCATGCAGTTTAATCAGCTTCTTGATATGCCACACCTGTCAGGTGGATGTATTATCTTGACAAAGGATAAAATACTCACTAACAGGGATGTAAACACATTTCTTGTCACGGATCCCTCCGGAACTGTCATAATGCACACCTGGCCCCTATTCCCACTGATTAGTAATTGTATAAGTGTGCCCTTTGTTCACCATTGTCCTGTCGATTATTGTTACAATGTCCGTTGGTCGTGTGAGATCCTTTGGCTTTCGTGCCACTTGTACTGTGCAGATGATTACGGGTCTGTCTTGTCCCGTGTTGTATCATTGTGCGCTTGTGCTATTTATTCGAGGCCCTCCTCGCTCTTTTGTTTGGGTTTCAACCCTGTGTTTTGTATACATGTTTGGTTGGTCTTCGTCCCCGTGCCTTTCCATGGCATGCTGTAATTAGGGCGAAAAAAAAAATTATGCAATCCGGCACCTGTCTCCCGACCCTTTATACCAACGTGACATTTCTGCACAAAATTGGAAAGAAATAAGCTTTTTGTACTTATATAACATTTCTTGGACATTTTATTTCAGCATTTATTTTTAGCATTTACAGTGGGGCAAAAAAGTATTTAGTCAGCCACCAATTGTGCAAGTTCTCCCACTTAAAAAGATGAGAGAGGCCTGTAATTTTCATCAAAGGTACACTTCAACTATGACAGACAAAATGAGAAAAGAAATCCAGAAAATCACATTGTAGGATTTTTTATGAATTTATTTGCAAATTATGGTGGAAAATAAGTATTTGGTCAATAACACAAGTTTATCTCAATACTTTGTTATATACCCTTTGTTGGCACTGACAGAGGTCTGAAAATCTTTGGAGGAAGTTGAAAGTTCGTGTTGCCCAGCAACAGCCCCAAAACATCACTGCTCTAGAGGAGATCTGCATGGAGGAATGTGCCAAAATACCAGCAACAGTTTGTGAAAACCTTGTGAAGACTTACAGAAAACGTTTGACCTCTGTCATTGCCAACAAAGGGTATATAACAAAGTATTGAGATAAACTTTTGTTATTGACCAAATACTTATTTTCCACCATAATTTGCAAATAAATTCATAAAAAATCCTACAATGTGATTTTCTGGATTTTTTTTCTTTCATTTTGTCTGTCATAGTTGAAGTGTACCTATGATGAAAATTACAGGCCTCTCTCATCTTTTTAAGTGGGAGAACTTGCACAATTGGTGGCTGACTAAATACTTTTTTGCCCCACTGTATATTTTTGTTCAGTGTATATGATTTTATAGTAAGAAGAATATACTTGAGCTTTTATATTTATATTTATATTTTTTACCATTCCGGAGCAAGTGTGCATATGAAGTGGCTATGTTGAGCGTAAATGTCCTATACACTAGATTTCTACTTGTTTGGCAACTTTAGTTGTGAATGATACGAACCTTAGAACGTCTTAGAAATCAAAACTTATATGGGCTGCATGATGCGACTATAGGCTATTGATGATTTGAGAAAGACACAAAAAAAGCTTGTGCTCTGTTCCTTGCCTCATGATGCACACGCTGGTCACTCTGTCTACCATCATACTATTCTAAATGTAATCTTGTCTTTACGATGTAAAATGAGTTTTGCACACTGTATGCACTCAAATAGCGAATGGAGACCACTTTCCCGCTGGTTCGTAGGTTATTCCAGTTATTTCACGCCACGCATCAACCACTGTTTGAGGAGCATGCAGCCTCTAGCTGTGTGACAGATCAAAACTCTGTATGCCATAGGCTCTCCAACCCTGGTACTGTAGCTGCCCAATTCTTCATTTGGGAACCAAGTGAAATCTGTTCGGGAACATAGATAGTATGTTTTCACAACTTTAATTAAACTGTTGACAGCCCTTCTCTCTGCATGCTCGAGAAAGGAATGAAAGAGAGTTGAGGAGATGGAAATGCATGGTGGTAAGATTGTAACGATTGTCTTCGGGAGAAGGAGAAGAGGACCAAAGTGCAGTGTGGTACGTATTCATAATAATTTAAAATAAAGATGAATAGTGAACAAAAACAACAAACCGACAGTTCTGTAAGGTGCAACAAAAACACTAAACAGAAAATAACTACCCACAACCCATAGTGGGAGAACAGGCTGCCTAAGTATGGTTCTCAATCAGAGACAACGATTGCCAGCTTCCTCTGATTGAGAACCATACCAGTCCAAACACATAGAAATAGAAAACATAGAACAAAAAACTGAATGCCCACCCCAACTCACGCCCTGACCAAACTAAAATAGAGACATAAAAAAGGAAATAAGGTCAGGACGTGACAAAGATATTATGTCGCTAAAAGGTCATTCATTCTGAAAATATAAAAAATACCCTATTACTAGGCTATTCAAAATCAAATACAAATGCACTATAATTGTAGGCTAACTGAATTTGTTTAATTTTGAATTATACTGTAGGCTAGACCATTTAGGTACGAAAGATATCTTAAATCAGTTTTTCTGCCATGCGTAATATGTGGTAGGCTATGTATTGTATAACAGCACAATCGTTATTTTAATTCATGTTTTTTTTGCGCTTGGCTCACATATATGTCACGTTGTGTGAAGGATCGGGAGACAGTCGCAGGAATGCGTAATAAGGGGTTTTATTGACCCAAATTACAGCGTGCCATGTAAGGCATGAGGACCAAGACCAAAGAAACACGTATATAAAACACAGGGTAGAAACCCAACAAAAGAGCGAGGAGTACCTCGAATAAATACACGGGGTGAGACCCGTCTCTACTTGCACATTCATGTTCTGCACCTCTATCACTCCAGTGTTTATTTGCTAAATAGTAATTTTTTCGCCACTATGGCCTATTTATTTCTTTACCTCCCTTATCTTACCTCATTTGCACACACTGTACATAGACTTTTTTTCTATTGTGTTATTGACTGTATGTTTGTTTATTCCATGTGTTGTTGTTTGTGCCGCACTGCTTTGCTTTATCTTGGCCAGGCCCAGCCTACCTGGTTAAATAAAGGTGAAATATATATATTTTTTTAAATGTCAATGGACACCGGGTCTCTTTGATGGTCTGTCACAGTGGGAAGGATGGGGGTAAAGGGGGAGGAGGAGCCTTGGGGGAGTCAGTGGCTAGAAGGGGATGGGGGCATATACAGTATGGCCAGGGTGGAACAGGGGAGGATGGGAAGGGGGCGGAGGGCTTTGGTGGGAGAGGAAATGGGGTGGATGGGGCTGTGGTAGATTGGGAAGACTTAGGGAGTGTCTCAATGAGGGGACATACAGTATTGCTGGAGTGGAGAGGCACCAGGTGGCTGTCTGTGGCAGCTCTATTTGCTCCCACTTTCTGTTCTCTCCTCTTCCAGCCTTTGGTCTCTGATCCCCCCTCTTCTCCCCTCGCTCCCAAAGTGTCTGACATATCTGACACGTGTAACCAGCCAACCCACAGATGTCACGGAGAAAATGAATCTCTCTATTTCCTTCATTTCTTCTTCCCAAACCTATTTGAGCCCCCTTTGCCCCTTCGCCCTGTTCTACACACACACACACACACACACACACACACACACAGCCACATGCATGCAAGCACACACGCACACATACACAGTGTCTAGAGGAGTCTGTGGTGCGTTAATGAAGGCCTTGTGGAGAGGCCATTTCACACTCGATTCCCCTCAACACCCCTGACGTGTTATAACATTGGGACACAACCAGCTGGATTATTTGTTGTTTTTCTAGTTGTCTGTGTTGTTGGTGCTGTAGCCTACCCTACTGTATGTGTGTAATGATTTTTGAAAGTGATGATGGAGATGTAATTTCCTTCTGTTATCAATGTCCTGCTATTTATGTACATTAGGTTCAGAAAATAGCTATTAATCTAAAGGTGTGTGGTATACAAGGCCATATGATTATATGGTATTGATATGATTGATATGGCTTTGGCCCCCTTTCATGCAAAAGTATGGTGGGAACATTGTGGGCGACGTCACAAAATACATTTTCACAAACTCTGAAACTGTCCAGTTGTTATTGGTTCTTTAAAGGTTCCCAGAACATTTAATTAGGTTGCCCATCAATGGAATATTATGTTAAACCTAAAACAAATATCCTATGAACGTCATAAATGTCACACACCCCCATAAAGAAAATGAGAATTAAAAACAGGTTCAGCCCCTGGTTCGAGGGTGATCTTGTTGAGTCTGGAATTGAAATTGCATCTGGCGAAAGGCTCGGCACACGCATACTCAAGCTGACTGGCTATCGTTCAGGCAAATGAGAAATAAGTGCACTCAGGCTATACGGGAAGGCCAAAGTTAGTTACGTTAAGGAGTAGTTCTCGCTCTGTGGGTCTAACCCCAAGAGGTTCTGGGGAAATGGTTAAAGACCTGGAGAATAAACCCTCCACCTCACAGGTGCCCATTGTCACACCCTGACCATAGTTTGCTTTGTATGTTTCTATGTTTTGTTTGGTCAGGGTGTGATTTGAGTGGGCATTCTATGTTGTGTGTCTAGTTTGTCTGTTTCTGTGTTTGGCCTGATATGGTTCTCAATCAGAGGCAGGTGTTAGTCATTGTCTCTGATTGGGAACCATATTTAGGTAGCCTGTTTGGTGTTGGGTTTTGTGGGTGATTGTTCCTGTCTCTGTGTTTGCACCAGATAGGGCTGTTTTAGGTTTTCACGGTTCTTGTTTTTGTTAGTCTGTTCATGTATAGTTTTCTTCATTAAAGAAACATGAATAGAAACCAAGCTGCATTTTGGTCCGCCTCTCCTTCACCACTAGAAAACCGTTACAGAATCACCCACCACAACAGGACCAAGCGGCGTGGTAACGGGCAACAGCGGCGCAAGGAGGACTGGACATGGGAGGATGAGTTGGATGGTAAAGGACCCTGGGCACAGCCAGGAGAATATCGCTGCCCCAAGGAAGAGCTGGAGGCGACGAAGGCGGAGAGGCGCTGGTATGAGGAGGCAGCACGGCGACGTGGATGGAAGCCGAGAGTCAGCCCCAAAAATGTCTTGGGGTGTGGCACACAGGAAGTGTGGCGAAGCTGCACTGCGCCAACTTCCTGTGCTTACCGGGGGGCTAGAGAGACCGGGCAGGCACCGTGTTATGCTGTGAAGGGCACGGTGTCCCCAGTGCGGGTGCATAGCCCGGTGCGGTACATACCAGCTCCGCGTATTGGCCGGGCTAGAGTGAGCATCGAGGCAAGTGCCATGAAGCCGGCTCTACGCAGCTGGTCTCCAGTGTGTCTCCTTGGGCCGGCTTACACGGCACCAGCCTTGCGCATGGTGTCCCCGGTTCGCCTGCATAGCCCAGTGCGGGCTATTCCACCTCGCCGCACTGGTAGGGCGACCGGGACCATTCAACCAGGTAAGGTTGGGCAGGCTCGGTGCTCAAGAGCTCCAGTGCGCCTGCATGGTCCGGTCTATCCGGTACCACCTCCACGCACCAGCCCTCCGGTGGCAGCCCCCCGCACCAGGCTGTCTCTCCGTCTCATCCCTACAGCTGCTCCCGCCTGTCCGGCGCTGCCGGAGTCTCAGGCGCCAGAGCTGCCCCTCTGTCCAGTGGGGTTATTTAGAAGGGTCGCCGTGGTTAGGAGGCCACGGAAGCGGACAATGTGGCGGACTAAGACTATGGTGAAGTGGGGGCCACGTCCAGCACCAGAGCCGCCACCGCGGACAGATGCCCACCCAGACCCTCCCCAATAGGTTCAGGTTTTGCGGCCGGAGTCCACACCTTGGGGGGGGGGGGGTACTGTCACACCCTGACCATAGTTTGCTTTGTATGTTTCTATGTTTTGTTTGGTCAGGGTGTGATCTGAGTGGGCATTCTATGTTGTGTGTCTAGTTTGTCTGTTTCTGTGTTTGGCCTGATATGGTTCTCAATCAGAGGCAGGTGTTAGTCATTGTCTCTGATTGGGAACCATATTTAGGTAGCGTGTTTGGTGTTGGGTTTTGTGGGTGATTGTTCCTGTCTCTGTGTTTGCACCAGATAGGGCTGTTTTAGGTTTTCACGTTTCTTGTTTTTGTTAGTCTGTTCATGTATAGTTTTCTTCATTTAAAGAACCATGAATAGAAACCACGCTGCATTTTGATCTGCCTCTCCTTCACCACTAGAAAACCGTTACACCCATGTCCATTAATGTTGATGATGTGGTTGTTACTGACAAGAATCACATGGCTGAGCTCTTTAATCACCACTTCATTAAGTCAGGATTCCTATTTGACTCAGCCATGCCTCCCTGTCCGTCCAACATTTCCTCATCTCCCACCCCTACTAATACGGTTATCACTGATGCTTCTCCCTCTTTTTCCCCTGTCCTGACCTGCAGGCAGTCACTGAGTATGAGGTGCTAAAGGAGCTCCCTAAACTTAACCCCAAAAGATTCTGGTCAGATGGTTTAGACCCTTCTTTAAGGTTGCTGCCGCTATCATCGCCAAGCCTATCTCAAACCTTTTTAACCTGTCTCTCCTTTCTCCGGAGGTTCCCATTGCTTGGAAGGCAGCCACAGCTCGTCCTTTATTTAAAAGGGGAGATCAAGCTGATCCTAACTGTTATAGGCCTATTTCTATTTTGCCCTGTATCAAAAGTGTTGGAAAAACTTGTCAATCAACTGACTGGCTTTCTTGATGTCTATAGTATTCTCTCTGGTATGCAACTGGTTTCCGCTCAGGTTATGGATGTGTCACTGCAACCTTAAAGGTCTTTACTGACGTCACCGTTGCCATGATTCTAAGCAATATTGTGCTGCTATTTCTATTGACTTGGCCAAAGCTTTTGATACGGTAGACCATTCCATTCTTGTGGGCCGGCTAAGGAGTATTGGTGTCTGAGGTGTCTTTGGCCTGGCTTGCTAACTACTTCTCTCAAAGAGTGCAGTGTATAAAGTCAAAATCTGCTGTCACAGCCACTACCTGTCACCAAGGGAGTACCCCAAGGCTCGATCCTAGGTCCCACGCTCTTCTCAATTTACATCAACAACATAGCTCAGGCAGTAGGGAGCTCTCTCATCCATTTATATGCAGATGGTAGTCTTATACTCAGCTGGCCCCTCCCCGGATTTTGTGTTAAATGCTCTAGAACAAAGCTTTCTTAGTGTCCAACAAGCTTTCACTACCCATAACCTTGTTTTGAATACCTCCAAAACAAAGGTCATGTGGTTTGGTAAGAAGAATACCCCTCTTCCCACTGGTGTTATTACTACCTCTGAGGGTTTAGAGCTTGAAGTAGTCACCTCATACAAGTACTTTGGAGTATGGCTAGATGGTGCACTGTCCTTCTCTCAGCACATATCAAAGCTGCAGGCTAAAGTTAAATCTATCGTATCCGCTGCTCTTTCACCCCGGCTGCCAAAACAACCCTGATTCAGATGACCATCCTACCCATGCTAGATTACTGAGACATAATATATAGATCGGCAGGTAAGGGTGCTCTCGAGAGGCTAGCTGTTCTTTACCATTCGGCCATCAGATTTGCCACCAATACTACTTATAGGACACATCCCTGCACTCTACTATATACTCCTCTGTAAACTGGTCATCTCTGTATACCCGTTGCAAGACCCACTGGATGATACTTATTTAGAAAACCCTCTTAGGCCTCATTCCCCCATATCTGAGATATCTACTGCAGCCCTCATCCTCCACATACAACACCCGTTCTACCAGTCACTTTCTGTTAAAGGTCTCCAAAGACCACACACCCCTGGGTCACTCCTCTTTTCAGTTCGCTGCAGCTAGCGACTGGAACGAGCTGCAACAAACACTCAAACTGGACAGTTTTATCTCAATCTCTTCATTCAGACTCAATCATGGACACTCTTACTGACAGTTGTAGCTGCTTTGTGTGATGTTTTCTCTACCTTCTTGACCTTGGTGCTGTTGACTGTGCCCAATAATGTTTGCACCATGTTTTTTTCTGCTACCATGTTGTTGTTATGTTGTGTTGCTACGTCTCTTGTTGTGATGTGTGTTTTGTCCTATATTTATATTGTATTTATGATTTTTTTTCTTTATCCCGTACCCGCAGGAGGCCTTTTTCCTTTTGGTAGGCCGTCATTGTAAATAAGAATTTGTTCTTAACTGACTTGCCAAGTTAAATAAAGGTTAAATAATTCAAATTCAAATACTTATTTGGAAATTGTGGAACATTGTAGGAATGTTCTGTGCAAACTCTTAAAGATTTCCAGAACATTTTATTAAGTTACAAGAATATTCTTGTGATATTCACATATTGTACTGACAGGACTTAGACCAGGTGTTCTGTCAACATTCTTACAACATTAAAGGTATGTCCTGTGCAACCTATCTTAAACATTGTATGAATGGCATCACAACTGAGCATATTTAGTGCTTTTGGAACCTATGTCTTGCGATGTGTCCACACGGTTACCACAACGTGTTTCGGGAACCTT
The DNA here is from genome assembly GCF_034236695.1 of Oncorhynchus nerka. Classification (NCBI taxonomy): domain Eukaryota; kingdom Metazoa; phylum Chordata; class Actinopteri; order Salmoniformes; family Salmonidae; genus Oncorhynchus; species Oncorhynchus nerka. The sequence continues at coordinate 55,850,460 of NC_088420.1, read as the reverse complement.
TAAATAACCCAGAAAGGCTGTTCTGTCAACATTCTTGCAACATCAAATGAATGTGATGTGCAACATGATACCAACATTCTCTGAATGTCTGCACAACTGAACAGTTCTCTTGCCATATCCCAACAATGTTCCTATAACCTAAAGAAATGTTTTAGGAACTTTTAAAGAACATCAAAAAATGTGTTCTGGGAATGTTCTTGTAGCATCAAGTGAATGTTTTTTCATTCTAAAATATACATTGTATAATCATCTTCACAACTGGATAGTTTGTCTTTTGTGATGTCCAACACAATAATCCCACCATACTGTTTCAACAAACATTTGGGAACCTTTAAAGAACAGACTAAATGTGTTATCGGAACATTCAGACGACATCAAGGCAAATGTTTTATATGATCATCAGCATGACTCGACAGTTTTTGTGTTATGAGAACATTTGCTGCAACCTAACGATTGTTCTGGAAACTTTCACAAAACCAATTCTGGTTTGCTGGGAACATTATAGTGAATGTTAGGATATTTAATCTTTTTTTTTAAACTGAATTAAAAAAATAATTATGTTATCATTCTTTGAATGTTTTGGGGATGTTCTCATCCTAATGTTTGATAAAACCATAACTTAATTGGAATATTAGCTAATGTTCTGGGAATGTTCCCAGGTTTGTGGGTTGTCTCTCCATAAGGACTCTTCAGAGATGAGGAATACTTCAGTGGTGGGTCATGCAACTCTGAATATATTCACTACGTTAGCATAATTATATGGGTTTATTTACCAACTAATAATCTAATATTAGGCTGTAGCTGCTCGGTAAAAACACTTGAGAGCTTCTGACAGTTATCAAAGACATGACTGATCAAGCCGTTCACTGAACGTTTAGAGAACAGCTTTAATTACACACACAGTCAAGATAAGCTCCTCTACCCAGCCAAAGTTAATATGCTGTTTGATAGCAAGTTGGGTATGATGGCTACAGCTTCAATAACTGCATTTTATACATTGATGTACTTGGCACACCTACAACAGGTGGTGTGTTCTTGTCCCTTCTGTGTGTATAGGTGATATTTTATTTTACCTTTATTTAACTAGGCAAGTCAGTTAAGAACAAATTCTTATTTTCAATGACAGCCTAGGAACAGTGGGTTAACTGCCTGTTCAGGGGTAGAACAACAGATTGGTACCTTGTCAGCTCGGGGATTTGAACTTGCAACCTTCCGGTTATTAGTCCAACGCTCTAACCACTAAGTTACCCTGTCGCCCCAAGAGCTGTTTTCGACTCAACAGCCAGGAGAAGCTGGTTAGTGTTGTTATCCATGTGTGGTTTTGTTGACCTCTGTTCTCTGTATGTCTGCAGGAGGTGGAGCTGTGTCGACTGAACAGCCAGGAGAAGCTGGGCCTGACGTTGTGCTACAGGACAGACGAGGAGGAGGACATGGCTATCTATGTCAGTGAGGTGAGACGGCAGGAGTGGGACTGAGGGTGGCTAGGGAACTGCTGCTGTATTTCTTCTTCTCATTCTACTTCTTCTTCTCTCTCTCCAACCTTACAGTTTTCACTTATGAAAACGCTATTATATACGCCAGACTTGTTCAGAAATAGGTACTTTTGAAGTTCTCACTTCACCTACACGTCTAATGTCACAACACTCAGCAGTGTACAAATGCTTCCTTTCCTCAGAGTTCTTGAACAAACACCAAAATAACAGCTACTATTTATAGTTGTTGATAAAATAAAATGTAAATCAACTTGATAAAAAAATGTATGCATGCATTTCCACCAGTCCTGTGTGTTTATCGGTTCTTTGAGGTTTCATGTGCATTTTATGTAAAATAGGTTAACATAATTGTTACAATTACTATGGACTACAATCACTGTGGATCATAGTAAATACAGTGCATTCCCGAAAGTATTCAGAACCCATGACTTTTTCCACATCTTATTACGTTACAGCCTTATTCTAAAAACTATTCAATTGCCCCCCCCCCTCATCAATCTACACACAATACCCCATAATGACAAAGCAAAAACAGTTTTTTAGAAAAGTTTGCAAAGTTATAAAATGTAAAAAAAAAAAAAAATTACATAAGTATTCAGACCCTTTACTCAGTACTTTGTTGAAGCACCTTTGGCAGTGATTACAGCCTCGATTCTTCTTGGGTATGACACTACAAGTTTCTTCCATTCTTCTCTGCAAATCCTCCTCTCAAGCTCTGTCAGGTTGGATGGGGAGCGTTGCTGCACAACCATCTTCAGGTCTCTCCAGAGATTTTCGATCAAGTTCAAGTCCGTGTTCTGCTTAGGCCACTCAAGTCATTCAGAGATTTGTGCTGACGTCACTCCTGCGTTGTCTTGGCTGTGTACTTAGGGTCGTTGTTCTGTTGGAGTTTAATGTACTGAAGAGTGGCTTCCATCTGGCCACAACCATAAAGGCCTGATTGGTGGAGTGCTGCAAAGATGGTTGTCCTTCTGGAAGGTTCTCCCATCTCTACAGAGGACCTCTGGAGCTATGTCAGAGTGACCATCGGGTTCTTGATCACCTCCCTGACCAAGGCCCTTCTCGTCCAATTGCTCAGTTTGTCCGGGCGGCCAGCTCTAGGAAGAGTCTTGGTGGTTCCAAACTTCTTCCATTTAAGAATGGTGGAGGCCACTGTGTTCTTGGGGAACTTCGACGCTAAATAATTTTTCCGTTACCCTTCCCCAGATCTGTGCCTCGACACAATCCTGTCTTGAAGCTCTACAGACAATTCCTTCGACCTCATGGCTTGTTTTCTGCTCAGACATGCACTGTCAACTGTGGGACCTTATATAGACAGGTGTGTGCCTTTCCAAATCATGTCCAATCAATTTAATTTATCACAGGTGGACTCCAATCATGTTGTAGAAACATTTCTACAACATCAATGGATGATCAATGGAAACAGGATGCACCTGAGCTCAATGTTTTCTTTATTTTTAATACATTTGCAAACATTTCTAAAAACCTGTGATGTATGTGTTTAGATTGATGAGGAAAAAACATAATTAATGCATTTTAGAATAAGGCTGTAACATAACAAATTGTGGGAAAATTCAAGGGGTATGAATACTTTCCGAATGCACTGTAAGTACACTGATATAACTGTGAAAGGAATACAGCATTCTAGACTTTCAGGACTAAATCAGTTGTGACGTTAATATGATTCCTCTGTGTCCTCTTTTACAGAGCTTAGTTAATATTGAATATGTAGAGAGTCTGTAATTTAATATGATTAACACAGACTAAAAATACATGAATCGTTGGACTGGCACTTCATAATTTTTATATTTGCAATAATAAACCAACTCATAAAAAAGGCACTGTAGTCTTTCTTTGAGTGACTATCCTTGTTCTTCAAATAAAACTGACATGTTTTGCAAGCTGAGGTTACACTATTTGTGCCCACAGTCGAGGCTTTTTTTCTCTGTTTCTCCCACTTATTGGCAGCACTTACAAAGCACTGTCCTCTCCTCCATTCTGCCCAACTTCTCTCTCTCTCTCTCTCTCTCTCTCTCTCTCTCTCTCTCTCTCTCATTCGTTTGAAGTTAGCTCAGACCCGCAAGGTATATGCAGCTGAACATGAGTTGAATACAGATCGCCGTAGTCACTGGGCTGCTTCTCCTCTCAAGTGTTCAGTCTATAAAAAGTAAAACCAAGGAGAGCGTGCTGCATTCAGATGAGCTTCTACTGAATGTTACTCCGTATTTCAGCTGTGTTTGAGATAGTGAATTGCGTTTCTGATCTCACATAAATACCAATGAACTATACAGTATCATGCATACTATTTGGCAAAGCTCAAGATGTAGTGTTTAAAAGGACATTTTATGTCACGCTTTGTGTATTATGACTTTGCTTAAAATGGTTTGACAATAAGCTATGTAGTGTTTATGAAGTCTTTATGAATGCTCTATAAAGCCTTTATAAGTTGTAGGGCCCTGCTGTAAATTGTGTGCAGCTTATAAAGGCTTCATAAAGCCTTCATAAACACTACATAAATGTGTTATGAATCAATATAACCGTATGTCATGCTTTTTAAAAGGTTCATAAATGTTTCTTAACTGTGTGACATAACCACCAATGTCAAATCTGACATAACCCACTATGTAAAATATGACTTTTAAAAAATTTAACCAGGCATGTCAGTTAAGGACAAATTCTTATTTACAATGATGGCCTAGGAACAGTGGGTTAACTGCCTTGTTCAGCTTCAGAACGACAAATTTCTATCTTGTCAGCTCGGGGATTCGATCTAGTAACCTTTCTGTTACTGGCCCAACGCTCTAACCACTAGGCTACCTGCTGCCCTATAAACCTGTGCTTTATAAAGGGTGGCATAAGGACCTCTTAATAAAGGCCTTATAAATCATATTAAATGAAGGCTTCACAAAGCATTTATAACCCTGTCATGCGTCTTGGGAGAGCATTGCAACACCAGGATATTGGGGTCGCTTCGGATAAAATCGTTGGAAAAATTGTATATATTATATTACACTAAAACATTTCTAGGATGGCCCAACCTCTTTCCCTCCTGGGTGCATATAGTCAATACCTGACCTCAAGTTCACCCAAAATGCTGTGTTGCAGGATGACACACATTATAAAGTTCAGTCATGCACAGCTATAAAAAAACGTTGGTAGAACCTTTTAAAATCAGTTTACATTTTTTGCCTACTGTTTTTTTTTTCTTTCTCCCAAATTCCATTTTCTTTTTTTTTTTTTTTTCCAGGTTTTGGATATCCCCATTTGTTCTGGTTTACTCCAGTTTTTTTTACACCTTTTTTAATAGAAAACAACTAAATTGGATTTTGTGTGTTCACAACCAAATCAGGGGATGACTTTTGAGGCCTTGGAAAAATCTAAGAAACGTAGATTTTTTGTGTAGTTGCCCTTTAATTCAGTGAGCATGCCCTGTACTTTTGTTTGGTTAGCGGGTTTTCTGTAGTGCAGTTAAGCACACATGATGTTATTCGACTGCCAATGGAATGGGTGGAGTAAAAGTCCAAGAATCCAAGATGACGTAGCAGTCAGGCGTCTTGTCTTCGTCTTGTTGTGTTCTGTCTTTAAATCTTTCTTTGTCTTTTTTCTTCGCATATATATTTTTTAAAACATTTTTCTTAACCTCAACTTCAACATACTCTCCTGCAACCCGCCTCACCCAATGTGGTATGGATCTGCTATTTGCTTTACTTTAGAACCGGAACCCCCAACAGGAGCTAGCTACTGCTAGCAGTCATCAGCTAACCATTTGCCCGGACAACTCCTGCCAGTCTGCACAGCGCGATTCAACCCGGACCAAATCGGACTTCTTCTTCTCCATAACTCCGGATTCCTACAGCAAGCTCTGAACCTTTTCACCTGGATCATCGCAGCTAGCTAGCTCCTATCCGAATGGCTACTCCTGGCTAACGTCTCTGTCCCGAAGCAAGCACCAATTAGCCTGGAGCTAGCCTATGCTAGGCCCATCTCCCTGCTAGCTGAAGAGGTCCATCAGCCACTCCTTAATCGACCTGGCCCGGGTATCCTGGAAGGATATTGACCTCATTCCGTCAGTAGAGGATGCCTGGCTATTCTTTAAAAGTGATTCTCTTCCCAGACTCAATGCACACAGCTCGCATTACAGTGTTGCTAAAAAAGGACAAGGACCCCCTATCCTGCTCGTCCTTCCGGCCCATAAGCTTGTTGGATTTCGACTATAAAATAATTACCAAATTGCTCGCCAAAAGACTAAACACTCTTCTTCCCAAAATAATAAAAGCGGACGAAACTGGATTTATTAGAGACAGATACTCTTCTGATAACATTTGCCGTCTTTCTGATATTATTGATCAAGTGAACGCACAGAATACCCCTGTCCTGCTGGTTTCACTGGATGCTGAGAAGGCGTTTGACAGGATGGAGTGGAGCTTTCTGTTTTCAGTCTTAGAAAAGTTCAATATGGGCCCAAATTTTATTAAATTGATCAAATCACTATACTCTCATCCAAATGCCATGGTTACTACTAATGGACTGAACTCTGACAGATTCCCTCTGGAACGGGGCACAAGACAAGGGTGCTCGCTGTCCCCCTTGCTCTACTTGTTGGGGGCGGAGCCTCTGGCAGAGTTGATAAGGAGCAATCCAAGTATTATGGGTGTTTCTGCAGGCGGCCTGCAGCACAAGATTTCGCTTTACGCGGATGATGTCTTGCTCTACATATCCAACCCTGAGAAATCCCTCCCTCTCATTTTAGACAAAATTGCTCAATATGGCAAGTTTTCAGGTTATAAGATAAATTTTAACAAATCCACTGTCTGCCCTCTCAATATTACACTCACCAGCTCTATGAAGACACTATGTACTTTCCAATGGAAAACACAGGGGTTTCAATACCTCGGGATCTTCATAACACCAGATCTGAATAGCCTTTTCAAGGAAAATTATCTTCCACTCCTGGATCGAATCAAGAACGATCTCCAAACCAATTAGCTTAGTAGGAAGAATTAATGTCATCCGTATGAACATCCTCCCTAGACTGAACTACTTATTTCAGATGCTCCCATGCTATCTCCCAGTTTCCTTTTTCAAAACAACTAACCAAAGCATCACCAAATGTATATGGGGCAATAAAAAACCTAGGATCAAGTTTTCCACTCTATCGAAACCTGAATCTAAGGGTGGTCTTGCCCTTCCCTCCCTTCAATTGTACTACTGGTCTGCCCAAATCCGCAACATGCTAACATGGATCAGAAACAGACAAGAGTCGACGTGGATTCAGATAGAAGCCCAATCCTGTGGTTCATTGCCCTTAAGCTCAATTATATTCATTAATAACTTAACTTTTGTGATTTACAGCACCCTACTAGCGTGGAGGGACTGTAAGAAATACCTGGGCATTTTCTCCCAAATATGTTCTCACTCGCCTATAGTAGGCAACCCAGACTTGACAAAAGCCCTGAGGGATGCCAACTTTAATCTTTGGCATACTCTCGGAATCAGAACCTTTTCAGACCTATTTCATCAGAAAACCACTACACTGAAATCCTTTCAAGAGCTCTGCAGTGAATTCGATGTGCCAAGATCCCATTTTTTAAAAATATCTTCAAATTAGACATGTAATTTCCTCATTTACCTCCAAGAGGAGGTTTAGAACTCAGTTGAATGAAGTTGAAACCCTTCTTGTCACAGCACAATCCATTAAAGGCAAAATATCTTACATCTATAGACTCCTTTCTGAGAAAGGAGGCTCCTCCTTACTCCTTTGAAAATAATTTGGGAAAAGGACCTTGGTCTGACTATCAGTGATGAGTTATGGGTGGAGGTTTGCAACAGGGTATACTGCACCTCTACTAGTGTAAAAATGAAAAAATCTAACTACACATTTTTGTACAAATTGTATCATACTCCTTTGAGACTCCATAGAATGAAAACAGATATGTCTCCTAACTGTAAAATATGTACCTCTGAAAGTGGAACCTATATGCATGTATTTTGGAGCTGTAGAGAGATTGCCAGATTCTGGCAATCTATACATACTGCTGCACAGAAAATATTAGAGGTACAGTTTGATATGACCTCGTGTATCTATCTTCTTAATGCCCAGCAGGACTTTGTTCTTGATCCTGACAGAGAAAATTTGCTTATGACTATTACATACTTACATACTCTATTGTGGTCCTCTAATACCCCTCCTACATTTAAAATATGGATTGACCAGATTGTTTACTTTCTTCCTCTTGAAAAGCTCACTTATGACCTCCACAAGAGACAGACCAAGTTTGATAGACTGGTCTCCACTATTCAACTATATTTCAAACTGGACAGAGTGAACGGGGTGACTAGGGAAATGTTCAGATACATGTTGTGTAAGGTGCTGTAAAACCTAAAAACGAATTATTGGCCCGTCGTCTCAGCGAATGCTAGAAATAGCTGATAAGGACCTTGATAGTGTTGCTGCAAGTGTTATATATGTTTTTTTTGTGTTTTTATTTTCATTTATTTTTGAGTATGTGTATGTACAGTGCCTTGCGAAAGTATTCGGCCCCCTTGAACTTTGCAACCTTTTGCCACATTTCAGGCTTCAAACATAAAGATATAAAACTGTATTTTTTTTGTGAAGAATCAACAACAAGTGGGACACAATCATGAAGTGGAACGACATTTATTGGATATTTCAAACTTTTTTAACAAATCAAAAACTGAAAAATTGGGCGTGCAAAATTATTCAGCCCCCTTAAGTTAATACTTTGTAGCGCCACCTTTTGCTGCGATTACAGCTGTAAGTCGCTTGGGGTATGTCTCTATCAGTTTTGCACATCAAGAGACTGACATTTTTTCCCATTCCTCCTTGCAAAACAGCTCGAGCTCAGTGAGGTTGGATGGAGAGCATTTGTGAACAGCAGTTTTCAGTTCTTTCCACAGATTCTCGATTGGATTCAGGTCTGGACTTTGACTTGACCATTCTAACACCTGGATATGTTTATTTTTGAACCATTCCATTGTAAATGTTGCTTTATGTTTTGGATCATTGTCTTATTGGAAGACAAATCTCCGTCCCAGTCTCAGGTCTTTTGCAGACTCCATCAGGTTTTCTTCCAGAATGGTCCTGTATTTGGCTCCATCCATCTTCCCATCAATTTTAACCATCTTCCCTGTCCCTGCTGAAGAAAAGCAGGCCCAAACCATGATGCTGCCACCACCATGTTTGACAGTGGGGATGGTGTGTTCAGGGTGATGAGCTGTGTTGCTTTTACGCCAAACATAACGTTTTGCATTGTTGCCAAAAAGTTCAATTTTGGTTTCATCTGACCAGAGCACCTTCTTCCACATGTTTGGTGTGTCTCCCAGGTGGCTTGTGGCAAACTTTAAACAACACTTTTTATGGATATCTTTAAGAAATGGCTTTCTTCTTGCCACTCTTCCATAAAGGCCAGATTTGTGCAATATACGACTGATTGTTGTCCTATGGACAGAGTCTCCCACCTCAGCTGTAGATCTCTGCAGTTCATCCAGAGTGATCATGGGCCTCTTGGCTGCATCTCTGATCAGTCTTCTCCTTGTATTAGCTGAAAGTTTAGAGGAACGGCCAGGTCTTGGTAGATTTGCAGTGGTCTGATACTCCTTCCATTTCAATATTATCGCTTGCACAGTGCTCCTTGGGATGTTTAAAGCTTGGGAAATCTTTTTGTATCCAAATCCGGCTTTAAACTTCTTCACAACAGTATCTCGGACCTGCCTGGTGTGTTCCTTGTTCTTCATGATGCTCTCTGCGCTTTTAACGGACCTCTGAGACTATCACAGTGCAGGTGCATTTATACGGAGACTTGATTACACACAGGTGGATTGTATTTATCATCATTAGTCATTTAGGTCAACATTGGATCATTCAGAGATCCTCACTGAACTTCTGGAGAGAGTTTGCTGCACTGAAAGTAAAGGGGCTGAAGAATTTTGCACGCCCAATTTTTCAGTTTTTGATTTGCTAAAAAAGTTTGAAATATCCAATAAATGTCCTTCCACTTCATGATTGTGTCCCACTTGTTGTTGATTCTTCACAAAAAAATACAGTTTTATAACTTTATGTTTGAAGCTTGAAATGTGGCAAAAGGTCGCAAAGTTCAAGGGGGCCGAATACTTTCGCAAGGCACTGTATGTATGTATGTATATGTGTATATGTGTGTGTGTGGGTATGTATGTATATATATGCACCAAGGAAAATAATTAAATAATATAAAATAAAAACACTTATTATTTTTCTTAATCTTTCATTTAATTTCTTTTTTTTTTTTTTAAATTGTATTATTATTTTTTTTTACTTTTTTTTCCTTCTTTTTTTAAGCCTGTCACATCTGTGAATGTGGAATGTGTTTTGTTGGTTGATTGAAAAACAAGAAGAAAAAAAGTGCTTTTCTCACCATCTTAAATAAGCATGCCCCATTCAATTTTTTTTAACCAGGAACAGACATAGCCCTTGGTTCACTCCAGACCTGACTGCCCTTGACCAGCACAAAAACATCCTGTGGCGTACTGCATTGCCATTGAATAGCCCCCGCGATATGCAACTTTTCAGGGAAATTAAGAACCAATATACGCAGGCAGTTAGAAAAGCAAAGGCTAGCTTTTTAAAACAGAAATGTGCGTCCTGTAGCACAAACTCCAAAAAGTTCTGGGACACTGTAAAGTCCATGGAGAATAAGAGCACCTCCTCCCAGCTGCCCACTGCACTGAGGCTAGGAAACACTGTCACCACCAATAAAGCCACGATAATTGAGCATTTCAATAAGCATTTTTCTACGGCTGGCCATGCTTTCCACCTGGCTACCATTACCCTGAACAACAGCCCTGCACCCTCCACAGCAACTTGCCCAAGCCTCCCCCATTTCTCCTTCATCCAAATCTAGATAGCTGATGTAATGAAAGAGCTGCAAAATCTGGACCCCTACAAATCAGTCGGGCTAGACAATCTGGACCCTCTCTTTCTAAAATTATCCACCGAAATTGTTGCAACCCCTATTACTAGCCGGTTCAAACTCTCTTTCGTATCGTGTGAGGTCCACAAAGATTGGGTAGCTGCCACGGTCATCCCCCTCTTCAAAGGTAGGAGACACTCTATACCCAAACTGCTACAGACTTATATCTATCCTACCCTGCCTTTCTAAGGTCTTTGAAAGCCAAGTTAAAAAAACAGATCAACGACCATTTTGAATCCCACGGTACCTTCTCCACTAGGCAATCTGGTTTCCGAGCTGGTCATGGGTGCACCTCAGCCACGCTCAAGGTCCTAAACAATATCATAACTGCCATCGATAAGAGACAATACTGTGCAACTGTATTGATTGTCCTGGCCAAGGCTTTCGACTCTGTCAATCACCACATTCTTATCGGCAGACTCAACTGCCTTAGTTTCTCAAATGACTGAGTTCAGTGTGTCAAATCGGAGAGCCTGTTGTCCGGACCTCTTGCAATCTCTATGTGGCTGCCACAGGGTTCAATTCCCAGGCTGACTATTTTCTCTGTATACATCAATGATGACACTCTTGCTGCTGGTGATTCTCTGATCCACCTCTACGCAGATGATACCATTCTGTATACTTCTGGCCGTTCTTTGGCCACTGCGTTAACTAACCTCCAGAAGAGCTTCAATGCCATACAACTCTCCTTCCGTGGCCTCGAACTGCTCTTAATGGCAAGTAAAACTAAATGCATGCTCTTAAACCGATCGCTGTCCGCACCTGCCTGCTCGTCCAGCATCACGGCTCTGGACGGTTCTGACTTCGAATATGTGGACAACTATACCTAGGTGTCTGGTTAGACTGTAAACTCTCCTTTCAGACTCACATTATTAAGCATCTCCAATCCAAAATTAAATCTAGAATCGGCTTCCTATTTCGCTACAAAGCATCCTTCACTCATGCTGCCAAACATACCCTCGTAAAACTGACTATCTTTGACTTTGGCGATGTCATTTACAAAACAGCCTCCAACACTCTACTCAGCAAATTGGATGCAGTCTATCACAGTGCCATCCGTTTTGTCACCAAGGCCCATATACTACCCACCACTGCGACCTGTATGCTCTTGTTGGCTGGCCCTCGCTTCATATTCGTCGCCAAATCATCTATAAGTCTTTGCTAGGTAAAGCCCCGCCTTATCTCAGCTCACTAGTCACCATAGCAGCATCCACCCATAGCACGCGCTCCAGCAGGTATATCTCACTGATCATCCCTAAAGCCAACACCTAATTTGGCCGCCTTTCGTTCCAGTACTCTGCTGCCTGTGACTGGAACGAATTGCAAAAATCGCTGAAGTTGGAGACTTTTATCTCCCTCACCAACTTCAAACATCAGCTATCTGAGCAGCTAACCGATCGCTGCAGCTGTACATAGTCTATTGGTAAATAGCCCACCCATTTTCACCTACCTCATCCCCATACTGTTTTCATTTATTTACTTTTCTGCTCTTTTGCACACCAATATCTCTACCTGTACATGACCATCTGATCATTTATCACTCCAGTGTTAATCTGCAAAATTGTCATTATTCGCCTACCTCCTCATGCCTTTTGCACACATTGTATATAGACTCCCCTTTTTTTCTACTGTGTTATTGACTTGTTACTCCATGTGTAACTCTGTGTTGTCTGTTCACACTGCTATGCTTTATCTTGGCCAGGTCGCAGTTGCAAATGAGAACTTGTTCTCAACTAGCCTACCTGGTTAAATAAAGGTGAAATAAAATAAAAAATAAAAATACTATTTACATTTTTGGCAACTTTTACTTTTACTTCACTACATTCCTAAAGAAAATAATGGACTTCTTACTCTTACATTTTCGCTGACACCCAAAAGTACTCGTTACATTTTGACAGGAAAATAGTCCAATTCACACACTTATCAAGAGAACATCCCTGGTCATCCCTACTGCATCTGATCTGGCAGACTAAATTATGTCTGAGTGTTGGAGCCTGCCCCTGGCTATCCGTCAATAAAAACAAACAAGAAAATATTGCCATCTGGTTTGCTTAATTTAAGGAATTTGAAACAATTTATACTTTTACTTTTGATACTTACAGTTGAAGTCGGAAGTTAACATATACTTAGGTTGGAGTCATTAAAACTCGTTTTTCAACCACTCCACAAATTTCTTGTTAACATACTATAGTTTTGGCAAGTCGGTTAGGACATCTACTTTGTGCACGACACAAGTAATTTTTCCAACAATTGTTTACAGACAGATTATTTCACTTATAATTCACTGTACCACAATTCCAGTGGGTCAGAAATGCACATACACTAAGTACAGCTTGGAAAATTCCAGAAAATGATGTCATGGCTTTAGAAGCTTCTGATAGGCTAACCATTTGAGTCAATTGGATGTGTACCTGTGGATGAATTTCAAGGCCTACCTTCAAACTCAGTGCCTCTTTGCTTGACATCATGGGAAAATCAAAAGAATTCAGCCAAGACCTCAGAAAAAGAATTGGAGACCTCCACAAGTCTGGTTCATCCTTGGGAGCAATTTCCAAATGACTGAAGGTATCACGTTCATCTGTACAAACAATAGTACGCAAGTATAAACACCATGGGACCATGCAGCCGTCATACCGCTCAGGAAGGAGACGCGTTCTGTCTCCTAGAGATGAACGTACATTGGTGCGAAACGTGCAAATCAATCCCAGAAAAACAGCAAAGGATCTTGTGAAGATGCCGGAGGAAACAGGTACAAACGTATCTATATCCACAGTAAAACGAGTCCTATATCGACATAACCTGAAAGGCCGCTCAGCAAGGAAGAAGCCATTGCTCCAAAACCGCCATAAAAAAGCCAGACTACGGTTTGCGACTGCACTTGAAATCACTGGCCACTTTAATAAATGGAACACTAGTCACTTTAATCATCTTTACATATCTTGCATTACTGTAAATACTGTATCTATACTATTCTACTGTATCTTAGTCTATGCTGCTCTGACATTTCTCGTCCATATATTTATACATTCTTAATTCCATTTGTTTACTTAGATTTGTTTGTAATCGGTGTATGTTGTGAAATTCTTAGATATTTCTTGTTAGATATTACTGCACTGTCGGAGCTAGAAACACAAGCATTTCGCTACACCCGCAATAACATCTGCTTAACACATGTACGTGACCAATACGATTTGATTTGATGTCATTTTTGGCATTGGTGATTGTCACACAGTTGCCACATCTATGAACCCTTTACAAAGCATGACATACGGTTATAGATGTTTTGTAACAAATGTATTTAGTGCTTTTGAAGGCATTATGAAGGCTTTATGAAGACTTTTATATGTTGAACGTCATTTACAGAAGGGACCAGTTGTAGTGTGTTCATTGTGGGATCAATATTAGTTATCAGCGTCATTATAAAACACAATGACAACTGGAATTGTGTGATCACGCTATCCGCAGCCGATGTGAGTAAGACCTTTTAAACAGGTCAACATTCACAAGGCCGCAGGGCCAGACGGACTACCAGGACGTGTACTCCAGTCATGCGCTGACCAACTGGCAAGTGTATTCACTGACATTTTCAACCTCTCCCGGTCTGAGTCTGTAATACCAACATGTTTGAAGCAGACCACCATGTCTTTGTGCCCAAGAACACTAAGGTAACCTGCCTAAATGACTACCAACCCGTAGCACTCACGTCTGTAGCCATGAAATGCTTTGAAAGCTGGTAATGGCTCACATCAACACCATTATCCCAGAAACCCTAGATATATAGGTCCTGTATGTCAGAAAGCTTTGTGCCGGTGATGTAGTGGGCCGTACCTCTGTAGCGCCTTACGGTCAGATGCCGAGCAGTTGCCATTCCAGGCAGTGATGCAACCAGACAGGATGATCTCGATAGTGCAGCTGTATAAATTATTGAGGATATGGAGGCCATGCCAAATCTTTTCAGTCTCCTGAGGAAGAAAAGGTGTTGTCGTGCCCTCTTCACAACTGTCTTGGTGTGTTTTGACCATGATAGTTTGTTGGTGATGTGGAAAACAAGGAACTTGAAACTCTCAACCTGCTCCACTTCAGTGGTGTTTAGCCCTCCTTTTCCTGCAGTCCACAATCATCTTCTTTGTCTTGCTCACATTGAGGGGGAGGTTGTTGTCCTGGCACCATACAGCCAGGTCTCTGACCTCCTTCCTATAGGCTGTCTCATTGTTGTCGGTGATCAGGCCTACCACTTTTCTGTCGTCAGCAAACCTAATGATGGTGTTGGAATCGTGCTTGGCCATGCAGTCATGGGTGAACAGGGAGTACAGGATGGGATTAAGCACACACTCCTGAGGAGCCTCAGTGTTGATGATCAGCGTGGCAGATGTGTTGTTGCCTGCCCTTACCACCTGGGGTGCGGCCCGTCAAGAAGTCCATTATCCAGTTGCAGTGGGAGGTGTTTAGTCCCAGGGTCCTTAGCTTAGTGATAAGCTTCATCGTTACTATGGTGTTAAACTCTGATCTGTAGTCAATGAACAGCATTCTCACGTACTTTAGCTGTTCCTTTTGTCCAGGTGGGAAAGGGTAGTGTGGAGTGCGATTGAGATTGCGTCATCTGTGGATCTGTTGGGGTGGTATGCGAATTGGAGTGGGTCTAGGGTTTCCGGCATGATGGTGTTGATGTGAGCCATGCCCAGCCTTTCAAAGCACTTCAGGGCTACCGACATGAGTGCTACGGGCTGGTAATCATTTAGGCAGGTTACCTTCGCTTTCTTGGTCACAGGGAATATGGTGGTCTGTTTGAAACATGTTGGTCTTACAGACTCGGTCAGGGAGAGGTTGAAAATATCAGGAAAGACGCTTGCCCAGTGGTCCGCGCATGCTTTGAGTACACGTCCTGCTAATCCATCTGGCCCCGCGGCTTTGTGAATGTTGACCTGTTTAAAGGTCTTGCTCACATCGGCTATGGAGAGCGTGCTCACACAGTCGTCCGGAACAGCTGGTGCTCTCTTGCATGTTTCAGTGTTGCTTTCCTCGAAGTGAGCATTAAAGGCATTTTGCTCGTCTGGTAGGCTCGTGTCACTGGGCAGTTCGCTGCTGGGTTTCCCTTGTAGTCCGTAATAGTTTTCAAGCCCTGCCACATCCGACGAGCGTGAGAGCCGGTGTAGTAGGATTCAATCTTTTTCCTGTATTGATGCTTTGCCTGTTTGATGGTTCATCTGAGGACACAGCGGGATTTCATATAAGCTTCCGGATTAATGTCCCGCTCCTTGAAAGTGGCAGCTCTAGGCTTTAGCTCGGTGCGGATGTTGCCTGTAATCCATTGCTTCTGGTTGGGAAATGTACGTATGGTCACTGTGGGGACGATGTCGTCGATGCACTTATTGATGAAGCCGGTGACATAAGGGGTATACACCTCAATGCAATTGGATGAATCCCGGAACATATTCCAGTCTGTGCTAGCAAAACAGTCCTGTAGCGTAGCATCCGCTGGTTGCACAGAAATTAGTTTTGACTGCATTAAAGTCCCCAGCCACTAGGAGTGCCGCTTATGGATGAGTATTTTCTTCTATGCTTTTGGCCTTACACAGCTCGTTGAGTGCGGTTTTAGTGCCAGCATCGGTTTGTGGTGGTAAATAGACGGCTACGAATAATATAGACAGTGTGGCTTACTGCTTACAGAATGAGGTATTCTATCTATTCTACCTCAGGCGAGCAATACCTCGAATGACAGGGATTCGGGCCTTGTCTCGAGAAAGCAGTATATCCTTCGTGTCGGACTCATTAAATTAAAAAAATCTTTGTCCAGTTCGAGGTGAGTAATCGCTGCTCTGATGTCCAGAAGCTATTTTGAGTCATTAGAGACGGTAGCAGCAACATTATGTACATAATGAGTTACAAACAATGCGAAAAAAGAACTAAGAAAACAGCGCAGTTGGTTAGGAGCCCGTTAAACTGCAGCCATCCCCTCCGGCGCCGTTATCATTCTGGGTATCACTCCACATGTTGTGACAGTGGGGGAATCGCAAAAGTCCTTTCCTCCTCCGTTCCTCAGGTCCCTTCTACTCCTCTCCTTAAAACATTTTTCAAGAGGGACGAAAGGAGAGAAGACGTGACACGAGAAATCAAGGACAGGCCGGAGCTGAGAGCAGAGTCCCTCCCCATCCCCAGTAATCTCAGAGCAGCCCTTTTTAAGGAACGGTCCTTTGTGACACACACACCAGACCATCATGAAGATGGAACATTCAGGCTGGCCCAGCCATCTCAGGAGATCCTGTCTGATTGGATAGAGTAAAACAAATGGCCCCAGACGGCAGTAATTGATTGGCCGTTGAAAGAGTGGCCTGCCCTCTTCGCTCAGTATCATTAGTCAGGGAGAATCATGGGAAGGAAGAGGCATGGATGGGCCTTGTATGGATACTATGTCTCTCTGTGTCCGGTATGTTACATCTACCAATCACAACAGGAGGGATGGAGGGTGCAACAGGGAAATCAACAGATAAAGAAGCACACACACACACACACACACACACACACACACACACACACACACACACAGTATTCCCTGATTGTGATACATTATTGTACTTTCCCCAGACACATGTCCTGACAGGTTTGTAGCTCTGTTAATTTAGCTGCTTCAGCAGTAGGGTAAAGTGGCCTTGATACCTGAACTGGACAGATGCGATAACACATACTGACAGCTAAGGCCTTCCTCTGGCAGCAGGTGCTTCAAACAATCACCAGATGGTGTTGAAAGAGGTCCTTTGTCTAGAAGTGTTGTATAACAGTTCTTACTTCAAACCCACAGAGGTGCTCTAGAATTATATTGGGGACTAAATGATTATTGGATGTCATAAGAAATTTAGATAATGCTTTCATAGGTCAGTGGTCTCTGTAAAGTTGTATAGGTACACTACATGACCAAAAGTTTGTGAACACCTGCTCGTCGAAAATCTAATTCCAAAATCATGGGCATTAATATGGAGTTGGTCCCCTCTTTGCTGCTATAATAGCCTCCGCTATTCCTGGAAGGCGTTCCACTAGATGTAGGAATATTGTTGCGGGGACTTGCTTCCATTCAGCCACAAGAGCATTAGTGAGGTCGGGGACTGATGTTGGGCGATTAGGCCTGGCTCGCAGTCGGCATTCCAATTCATCTCAAAGGTGTTCAATGGAGTTGAAGTCAGGGCTCTGTGCAGGCCAGTCAAGTTCTTCCACACAGATCTCGACAAGTGAGGACCTCACTTTGTGCACCGGGGCATTGTCATGCTGAATCAGGAAAGGACCTTCCCCAAGCTGTTGCCACAAAGTTGGAAGCACAGAATCGTCTAGACTATAATTGTATGCTGAAGCGTTAAGATTTCCCTTCACTGGAACTAAGGGGCCTAACCCGAACCATGAAAAACAGCCCCAGACCATTATTCCTCCTCCACCAAACTTTAGAGTTGGCACTATGTATTCGGACTGGTAGTGTTCTCCTGGCATCCACCAAACCCAAATTTGTCCATCGGACACTTGGCATTGCGCATGGTGATCTTAGGTTTGTGTGCGGCTGCTCAGCCATGGAAACCCATGTCATGAAGCTGCCGACAAACAGTTCTTGCGCTGACGTTGCTTCCAGAGGCAGTTTGTAACTCGAGGATAGCTTATATTTACGTGCTACGCGTTTTAGCACTCCGCGGTCTCGCTCTGTGAGCTTGTGTGGCCTACCACTTCGCGGTTGCGCCGCTGTTGCTCCTAGATGTTACCACTTCACAAGAACAGTACTTATAGTTGACCGGGGCAGCTCTAGCAGAGCATAAATTTGACAAACTGACCTGTTATTTTTATTTTCAAATGTCTTTTTACTGTTTTTACCGTTTTCACTGTTCTATTTCTTTACTTACTTACCTACACACACACACACACATACATTTTTTTTTTCTCAGCACTATTGTTAAGTAAGCATTTCACTGTATTCGGTGCACGTGACAAATAAACTTTGATTTGATTTTGTTAGAAAGGTGGCATCCTATGACGATGCCACGTTGAATGTCTGTGAGCTCTTGCCAATGTTTGTCTATGGCGATTGCATGGCTGTGTGATTGATTTTATACACCTGTCAGCAATGAGTGTGGTTGAAATTGCCGAATCCAATAATTTGAAGGGGTGTCCATATACTTTTGTATTTTCAAAAGGTTATATATTTTGTGTATGAAATGTGATGGTAAGGTATTTTGGCAAACTTCCAAAAGGCAATTTTGTGTTCCCTTTGAGCATTGATTCAAACGGTCTCTCCCCATCAGGTTGGGCCAAACAGCATTGCTGCAAGGGACGGACGCATCAGAGAAGGAGACCACATTTTACAGGTAGGAAACTATTTCTTTCTATCTTGACCCTCAGCCCCTCTTTTCTCTCTCTCGTTCTTTCTCTCTCTCTCTCTCGTCTCCTCTCTCTCTCATTTCTCATCAGAGGTGACATAAACACTTTTTTATTTCACCTCCCTCTGCCATTGTCTCCCAACACGAGAACCCATTCATTTTTAATGGCACCATAGTAAAAGAGAAACTCACCCCCTCTGTGACGGTTAGCGGGGAGGAAATGTCCCTCTGGCTGTTTTAGTTACCGACTCAGCATCCGACTGGGCTTTTTAACAGCCGTAAGAGCAGTTTAAGGATGCACCGTGCTCTAGATATACCCCCCACCTGCTTCTGGGTAACACACTCGCACATCCACAAGAATGCACACACACCAGATCTCTTCCCTTTCTACACACACGCACACCCCGGAGGTAGACTGAGAGGCTCTCCATGTTATTACCCCTCAGCTCCATCCCTGGGCCAGGGAGGGTCGGTGGACCCTGGAGGCTACTAGTACCCCCTCCAAAGACAGTCTTCTGGTGGGGTTAGAGACACAAACAACAGAGTCAGTGGAGCTGTATGGACCATTATGATGTTATTGGAGAGGGAGGGGGGTTGTGAGCTTTGCTCTCTTGTAGGGGGAAGGGTGGAAAACGGGGATGTTTTAAGGTGTAATAGAGGGGTTGGTGTTTTGGGAGGTAGGGATAAAGTAAGGTCATATATTTGGGGAGAGGCAGATTGAGGGCTTTGTGGAGAGAGATGGATAGTCATGTTTTGGGAGGTTAAGGTTGTAAGGGCTTACGTTTTTTTAAGTCATGTTTTAAAATACAAATCTGAGCGGTAGATCTCAGAATGGGATCTCGGCTCGGGAAGATTGGTGATCACTGGTATTAAGTGTAAGTGTTCTGTAGAGTCTGAGAGCAGTAATGGTTTTGGGAGGCAGAGCCACAAGGTTGTTACAGTAATGTGGGTGAGAGTGCTGGAGACAGTGGAGAAATGCTTTTGAGGAGAATGGCAGAAGTAGACGGTAATGTCTTTTAGAGAGTGGTCTGTTTTCAGTCAGAGTAAACTCTCAGAACAACAGAGTGATGTGTTTCTGAATAAGGGTTAATGAGTCCGAGAGAGAGAGAGAGAGAGAGAGAGAGAGAGAGAGAGGAGGTGAGTACACGGTGCAGTCATGAGAGGAAGAAGATTGAGCGTAGGGTAAGCACAGTTTTTTTGTTGCAGAGAGATAATGTACGGCTGGGGCTAGCTGCTTCCCTAATTGTCTGTCGCGTGGCGCCTTGTCCATGTGTGCGCACGTGTCTTTCGTGCATTGTAGGTCATAATGTGTTGTGCGATTGCATTGAGCTATGAGGCAAAGCGAGGGGAGAGGGGTTTGGGTTAGTGGCTGTGATCCATGCCTCCACCCCAAGCACCCCTTTACTATTATCCCATGCTGACAGGGCCATTACTCTGGTCAGTGGAAGACGGACGCCCCCCTGTCACGGCTCAGTTAATTGTGTGGGGCGTCTGTATGTATGAATGTGTGTCGCTTCCAGATGCTGGATGCTTTCAGGAGCAGAGCATTTCTAGTGCAGACGATCGGTCCATAGACCACTGTCCCATTCACGATCAATCCAGCCAGCCTGGCCTGCTATGAAATACTGACTGGACACTGACTGGACTTCATAGATCCCCTGGAAGGAGGAGAGACAGGGCCTTTAGCTGTCTGCCAGCTGGGCTCTTTCTACAGTGTTAGACTGAGATAAAGAAGGAAAAAAAAGGAAAGTGGCCCTTCCCTTTGTGTGTGTGTGTGTTCTAGCGCGTGTATGTGCGTGTGTGAGTTATAACAGGACAGTGTGTGATATACTGTATATTGTGACTCCTGCCTCCACTTCAGGTTGCAACTGCTCTCTCTCTCTCTCTGCGGCAGTGTCTCTCCAGTGTGTTTGTGTATGAATAACAGTGTGTGTTGTTTCCACAGATCAATGGTCAGGATGTGCAGGACAGAGAGGAGGCTGTAGCTGTGCTCTCCAGTGAAGACACAAGGAACATCGTACTGCTGGTCGCCAGGCCCGAGTTACAGGTGAGCTTACCACCACTGATGAAGTTGAAGGAATTGTTTTCAGGTTATTTTTTTTTTACTCCAGTCCTAATAGTTTACTAATCTGGAGAGATGTATTGTAAACTATTCCTTTAACGCTAAGCACAGGTCCCTACTGTAGGTCCGTAGGATCAATACACCAGTCATTAAGAGGTCTTTTTATTCATGACATCCCGAGTTAACATACGTGACACCCAAAACACAGCCCTAAGGCTGCACATAATACCACTTACGTTTCTTAGATGAAACATTACACGTCCCTGTATAAACAGCACCGCACATCATGTGCATTTTTTTTATATAGTTGCCGGCCACTGTAATTGACTTCCAACAGTAGGCCATAAAAACTAATGGCATGCTAATATGCAGTGAGTTCAGGCCCAAGGCCATGGCGAACGGTGCGTGTGCGTGCACGTGCGTGCGTAGGGCTGTGGCGGTCGTGAAGTTTTTTGTCAGCTGGTAACTGTCAACCAAATATCTCCAGGTCTCACAGTAATTGACCGTTAATTAACATAAACTTGTTCGGCATCTCTGGGCTTCCACGCACAGCCCACAAGCCACTGATGCAGACCTTGAAACGTCTACATTTTAAAAAGTCCGTATAAATCTATTTAATATAGCCCACACCGTCACAATAAATCCGTTATTTGATTTGATTTGATTTCTAATGCATTCTAAGGCAGCATGATGTGACTCAAATGACGATTTGAAAAAAAGTAGCATGAAAGGCATGCGCTCTGCTCTGTTTCTTATGCAGGCCGCACATGCTTCATCAGTCGGTCATTCACAATTTGACAAGCACTTGATAATATTCTCACCCATCAGACTATTCTCAATTTCATTTGGGCTTTACATGTAGCCTACTAATATACTGTATGTGTGTAATCATTTTTTATTTTAAAAAATACATGTTATTGGTAGCCTGCCCTCAAATAGCGAATGGATGAAAGCGCTTCCTGTGCCAGGTAGGCTACACCAGTTTTAAAGTAGATTAATGTGCTTAATTATTTTTAAATTTAAGCACAAAAAAGCTGTGATCCTCTTTTAAAATACTGTAGTGGCCAGTCAAATCCCTGTTTTCTCCAATGCGATTGCGCAATTGACTGGGCTTGTAAGAACACATCTGTCTCTAGGCTCTACAGGCTATGGGCTCTCCAACCCTGTTCCAGGGATCCTAAGCCTATATGTTAAGTTTAGAGTGATTTGGCCACTTTAGTTGTGCTACAAACCTTATCAAAACATATAGGCCTATGGGCTCGGCTACATGATGCTTGTGAATATGATTTGACAAAATCGCAAAACAATGCAAACCGCTGGTTTTTTGCCGTAGACGGCACATGCTGGGCATCATTCACAAGTGATAAACCCATCCGACTAGTGCTTGGCAATATGGCCGAAATATCATATCACGATATATATATATATTTTTAAATACAGTGTAGTGATATTTGATGGTATTTTATGTTTGTGATTAATAAAAGTTATACAGTATGTATGCTCTATGAGTAGTTCATGACCCTAGGGTGGCAACACATAAATAAGTGATTTCAACAGGGCTTTCTACATTCTGACTGTTTTACACTGTTCAATCGAACTTCAAACAAAAATGATTTTCATCATTTCATTTCTGTAGTTACAGGAATTGTGTCATCATTTCCACACTGTGCCACGCAGGGCTGCATGATATGGGCAAAACATTGAGGTCTAGTTCATTGGTGAACTGTTGCAATCATGGAAATATAATTATTATTTACATTTGAGTAATTTAGCAGACACTCTTATCCAGAGCGACTTATAGTAGTGAATATATACATACTTTTTTTTCATACTGGTCCCCCTGTGGCAGTCAAATCCACAACCCTGGCATTGCAAGTGCAATGCTCTACCAACTGAGCTACACGGGACTATTCTAATTCTATAGTTGTAATATAGTGGGCAGCACCTTGAATGTTTATGACAATGAATGAAAAAGCCAGGGAGGAAAATATTGACAGGGTAGGAACCAAAGTGTTGGTCAATGTTTCCAGGGGACCCTAATTAGATGTTACATCTAATGTTGTTTTCTTACCTCGTGTATCTAGCCAGCTAGTAAAAATATTCATGTTTCACCTATTTCTCTCTCATTTAAGATACCGTTGCACAAACAATATGCTTATCTAGGCCTACACCCGCACTGGTACCAGGCTGTATTACAGGGGTTCCCAAACTTTTTTGTCCCACAAGCTCATTTTGATATCTGAAAACCCAAACCATGTGAAAAAAAATGAGGATGTAATTAACAGCCAATGTTTATCTTTTCATTTGGGCCTATGGCAGTCATTGCAAATTAGTCTAACACAATGTATCTTCTCTAACCAACACTAATGAGATGGGTGCGCTTGATGTGTGTCGCGTCAGAGCTTCTCAAAGTCAGGGGGCGTGGTCGGGCATGCGCACCTCATCTCTGCGGTCACATCGTACCAGGATCAATATTTGGTTTTAATGCAGAAAAAAATCACTGAATCCAGCTTCACACAGATATGAGCTGGCGAAGGGTATGATGAGTTTTATGGTGATTTCAAGACAAATGGGATGTCTGAAAAATACAAGGTCAAATCGTGACGTCAGTGATCGACTTTTGGAGCTCTAGAAACAGACACGAGTTCCCGAGTTGGAATTCCAAATTGGATGACAGTTCAAAATATTTTTCCTACAATGTGATTTTCTGGATTTTCTTTTCTCAATTTGACTGTCATAGTTGAAGTACCTATGATGAAAATTACAGGCCTCTCTCATATTTTTAGGTGGGAGAACTTGCACAATTGTTGGCTGACTAAATACATTTTTGCCCCACTGTATATATGCAGTTGAAGTCAGAAGATTACATACACCTTAGCCAAATACATTTAAACTCTGTTTTTCACAATTGCTGACATTTAATCCGAGTAAAAACTCCCTGTCTTGGGTCAGTTAGGATCACCACTTAATTTTAAGAATGTGAAATGTCAGAATATAAGTAGAGCGAATGATTTATTTCAGCTTTTATTTCTTTCATCACATTCCCAGTGGGTCAGAAGTTTACATATGCTCAATTAGTATTTGGTACCATTGCTTTTAAATTGTTTAACTTGGGTCAAACATTTCGGGTAGCCTTCCACAAGCTTCCCATAATAAGTTGGGTGAATTTTGGCCCATTCCTCCTGACAGAGCTGGTGTAACTGAGTCAGGTTTGGAGGCCTCCTTGCTCGCACACATTTTTTCAGTTCTGCCCACACATTTTCTGTAGGCTTGAGGTCAGGGCTTTGTGATGGCCACTCTAATACTATGACTTTGTTGTCCTTAAGCCATTTTGCCTCAACTTTGGAAGTATGCTTGGTGTCATTGTCCATTTGAAAGACCAATTTGCGACCAAGCTTTAACTTCCTGACTGATGTCTTGAGATGTTGCTTCAATATATCCCCATCATTTTCATACCTCATGATGCCATCTATTTTGTGAAGTGCACCAGTCCCTCCTGCAACAAAGCACCCCCACAACATGATGCTGCTACCCCCGTGCCTCACGGTTGGGATGGTGTTCTTCAGCTTGCAAGCATCCCCCTTTTTCCTCCAAACATAACGATGGTCATTATGGCCAAACAGTTATATTTTTGTTTCATCAGACCAGAGGACATTTCTCCAAAAAGTACAATATTTTTCCCCATGTGCAGTTGCAAACCATATTCTGGCTTTTTTATGGCAGTTTTGGAGCAGTGGCTTCTTCCTTGCTGAGCAGCCTTTCAGGTTATGTCGATAAAGGACTCTTTTTACTGTGGCTATATATACTTTTGTACCTGTTTCCTCTAGCATCTTCCCAAGGTCCTTTGCTGTTCTGGGATTGATTTGCACTTTTCACACCAAAGTACGTTCATCTCTAGGAGACAGAATGCATCTCCTTCCTGAGCGGTATGATGGCTGCGTGGTCCCATGGTGTTTATACTTGCCTACTATTGTTTGTACTGATGAACGTGGTACCTTCAGGCTTTTGGAAATTGCTCCCAAGGATGAACCAGACTTGTGGAGGTCTACAATTTTTTTCTGAGGTCTTGGCTGATTTCTTTTGATTTTCCCATAATGGCAAGCAAAGAGGCACTGAGTTTGAAGGTAGGACTTGAAATACATCCACAGGTACACCTCCAATTGATTCAAATAATGTCAATTAGCCTATCAGAAGCTTCTAAAGCCATGACATCATTTTCTGGAATTTTCCAAGCTGTTTAAAGGCGCAGTCAACTTAGTGTATGTAAACTTCTGACCCACTGGAATTGTGATTCACCGTATCACAATTCCAGTGGGTCAGAAGTTTACATACACTAAGTTTACTGTGACTTTAAACAACTTGGAAAATTCCAGAAAAGATGAAAGATGAATGGAGCAAAGAACAGAAAGATCCTTGATGAAAACCAGTTCCAAAATTTAAAAAAATCTGTTTTTGCTTTGACATTATGGGATATTGTGTGTAGATTGATGAGGGGAAATAGCAATTGAATCCATTTTAGAATAAGGCTGTAAAGTAACAAAATGGGGTTGAGGTCCTTGATGATCTTCTTGGCCTTCCTGCGACACCTGGTGCTGTATGTATCCTGGAGGGCAGGCAGTATGCTCCCAATGGTGGGTTCGGCCGAGCGTACCACCCTCTGTAGAGCCTTGCGGTCAGCGGTGGTAGAGTTGCCGCACCAGGCTTTGGTTCAGCCTGACAGTGTGTTCTCGATGGTGCTCCTGTAGAGCACTGTGAGGTCCTCAGAGACAGGCCTAATTTCTTCAGCCTCCTGAGGTTGAAGAGTCGCTGTCGTTACTTCTTCACCATGTTGTCTGTGTCGTTTGCCCATTTCAGCTCCTTGGAGATGTGTACGCCGAGGAACTTGAACGTGTTTTTACCGTCTCCAGTGCCTACCTCCTCTTTGTAAGCCATCTCGTTGTTGTTGGTAATCACGCCTACCACTATCGTGTCATCAGAGAACTTGATGATGGAGTTGGAACTGTGTGAGGTATACAGAGAGTACAGGAGGGGACTGAGGACACACCCTTGTGGGGCCTTCATGTTGAGGATCAGTGTGGAGGAGGTAATGTTGCCTACCTTCACCACCTGGGGATGTCAGAATGATTAGAGGGACAATGGAGCACTGAGTATCAGGCCATTAGCGACTGGCCGTTAGCAAGTTTGATAGGCTACTAATGACCATCAGCGGCATCAGAGCGCAGTTCTGGAAAAGCCTAGTTACCGTGACTGCCGGTGTGGCGATAATTCGGTCACCATAACAGCCCTTATGAGTATGAGCCACTGAGTACGACAGATGAGCAATGAGCCATAATGGACTCTCTACCTTCCCCTTTTGGTAATTAAATACGCCTCTCATAATACATCTAAAGTCTTGGCTGTGATATGGTTCCCATTTGGTTTGGGTCAAGCAGACAAAGTGCTGATGAATGACATTGAGGAACCAGATCAGAGGTCAAGATCCTCTGTTCATTGAAATATATTGACTTCATCTATATGTGTGGTCAGGCAGGGATTTGATGAGGACATTGTTTTTAATTTTTTTTTATTATTATTATTTTTTTACCCCTTTTTCTCCCCAATTTCGTGGTATCCAATTGTTGTAGTAGCTACTATCTTGTCTCATCGCTACAACTCCCGTACGGGCTCGGGAGAGAGGAAGGTTGAAAGTCATGCGTCCTCCGATACACAACCCAACCAGCCGCACTGCTTCTTAACACAGCGCACATCCAACCCGGAAGCCAGCCGCACCAATGTGCCGGAGGAAACACCGTGTACCTGGCAACCTTGGTTAGCGCGCACTGCTCCCGTCCCGCCACAGAAGTCGCTGGTGCGCGATGAGACATCCCTACCGACCAAGCCCTCCCTAACCCGGACAACGCTAGGCCAATTGTGCGTCGCCCCACAGACCTCCCGGTCGCGGCCGGTTACGACAGAGCCTGGGCACGAACCCAGAGTCTCTGATGGCACAGCTGGCGCTGCAGTACAGCGCCCTTAACCACTGCGCCACCCGGGAGGCTGATGGGGACATTGTTAATGATCTATCAACAGTTTTATAATGCTTTCAGCAATTGCAACACAAAAACTCCATGACGTGTGTCTTATTGTGGATCTCGACTGGCCAGTTGGTGTAAGCCAGGGCTTCTCATATTCTGGTTTTAATCCTTCTCTCTCTTTTCTCTCCATCTTTATTTCACTCTCCCTTGCTCCCCCCCCCCTCCCATCTCTCCCTTTCTATCTCTAGCTAGAGGAGGCGTGGTTGGATGATGAACACAGTGAGTTCCTGGAGCAGTTGAAGATGGAGATGTTGGAGGAGCAGCAGAGAGAAGAGATGGAGCTGGAGGCACTACAGGAAGAACAGGAGCAGGTGAGACCCACAGGGACAGACCAAAGTGTTTATTATCTCATTTTGTATACAGAGCTTTTACCTGAGGAACAAGTACGGTCCCACAACCCTAGGGTCAAACCAAAGAGTAGACCATGGAAACCAACAATCTCAGAGTGTATACTTAAGGCATAATGCTACTACATGACTATGTAAAGACTTGACTGAATGACAGTCATTACTGGTTTTAAGAGAAAGGCTGTAGCTTGAAATAATCAGTAACGTTAGGTGGAGCGGATGAGATTATACCAAACTGTGTATTGAGGTTCTTTCAAATCTGATGGCAATATCTAATAATATAGCTTGAAAGCTTTATTAATATGGAAGAGGGTGAGGAGCATTTTGAATCCCAAAGATTGGGGACCACAATTTAAAATCTTCATTTTTATTTTAGATTAGCAAATATGTAAATGGGTAGATAGGGAAGTTCAAAAGACTGCAAAGCATGGGGAA
Source organism: Oncorhynchus nerka (assembly GCF_034236695.1). Classification (NCBI taxonomy): domain Eukaryota; kingdom Metazoa; phylum Chordata; class Actinopteri; order Salmoniformes; family Salmonidae; genus Oncorhynchus; species Oncorhynchus nerka. The sequence goes on along the minus strand of NC_088420.1, from coordinate 55,822,735 downwards.
GAAACGACAATTCCCAGCATAGCAGAGTAGTGGTACAGAACTCCACAAGAATGGAGGGAATCCCAGTGGAGAACCCAAAGCACTGACTTTTTCAAAACTATTTCAGTCTTTAGAAATTTCAGAAATTTCAAATAGTTATGAATATAATTTCCTTTGTTCTAAAATTCCCAGTTTCCACAAAGTTGTACACAAGAGACCTATGCACTTCAAGTTGTTGTTTTTTTTACAAATAGTTGTTTACAGATACAGTAGTATGTTAATTTGATCACACTGTTGACAGATAGTTTTCCTGCAGTCAACTCTGGACCTCGAAGTCAGTTTCACTGCTTTTTTAAATCTAATCAAGGACCAATTTAGACCTGGCACACCAGGTGTGTGCAATTAATTATCAGGTAGAACAGAAAACCAGCAGGCTTCGGACCTCGTAGGCCATAGGGTAAGAGTTGAATAGCCCTGCTGTAGACAGTCTTTTAGCTTTTTTTTACTGAAAAACTTTATATATTTTCTTTCAGCCCAGAGGAACACAAGAGGATGACATCACTGCCACCTGTTCCTCCCTAACTCAGGACAAGGACAGTGAGCTGGGGATGTCTGACCACAATGCCCTTCTAACCCACATCCAGAGACGACTGTCCCAGTGCCTGAGGGATAGACAGGACACTGGGCATCATCGTCTGGACGAAGAAGAGGAGGAAGAGGAGGTGGAGGAGGGTGACCGCTTCCAGCAGCTCCTGGAGCTGAAGTGTCAGATCCGTAACAGCGGGGAGTACGACTTGTTCTACAGCAGACACAGCACCATCGAATGTAGTCTGGGAGAGCCGGCTGGCGGCGTGCAGCATGAGCTCCGCATGCTCAACGAGGAGCTCTGCAGCATTGAGCTTGAGTGCCAGAACATCATGCAGGCCCACAAGCTCCGCAAGGGACCGGGGGAGACCCAGAGAGACCAGGTGCAGCAGGTGTCAACCATAACCAGCCACCCCGTGCCCAAGGACCAAAGCTTCCTCCGAGGCAGCAGGGACTCGCCCAGCAGGGGCAAGCTGGCTGACATCAACAAGCGCCAAGAGAAACCGGAGAAGTCAGACAAGGACAGCTCGAGCGCCTACAACACGGCAGAGAGCTCACGCAGCACGCCGCTGGCCATGGACCGATCCCCCGAGCACTCCCTCCAGAGGAGGATGGTCACCATCACCAACCAGAGGAACCTCCGCAGCAGCCTGGCAAGCCTTCATGCCACAGCCAGCCCCAGTCCTAGCCCCAGCCCAACACAACGGTCGCTCCACCGAACCCCCATCCCAGGCAAGGACAGTAGCCCCGACCACAGCCCCAACCGCTACGAGTCGGACCAGACTGCCCCGGCAGACGATGAAAGGAGCGGGAACGGGAAGGTGAAGCCTCAGCATCCTCCCAGGGCTTCCCAGATCCCTTACCTCTCCCCGTCCCGTAGCTCCCAGCATAGGCAGCCCAACACCAACATACCGGCACACTACCAGAGCTACATGCAGCTGATCCAGCAGCGCTCGGCCGTGGAGTACGCTCAGAGCCAACTCAGCCTGCTCAGCGTGGTCAAGGAGCCCCAGTTGATCCCCGCCAGCGAGCCCAAGATGGAGTGGAAGGTCAAGATCCGTTCCGATGGCACACGCTACATCACAAAGAGACCCATCAGGGACAAGATCCTGCGGGAACGCGCCCTCAAGATCAAGGAGGAGCGCAGCGGCGGGATGACCACGGACGACGACGCTATGTCCGAGATGAAGATGGGGCGGTACTGGAGTAAAGAGGAGAGGAAGCAGCATCTGGTCAGGGCTAAAGAACAGCGGAGGAGACGAGAGTTCATGCAGCGGAGCAGGCTGGAAAGCCTGAGGGAGAGTCCTCAGAGCAGCAGCGAAGGACGCAAGGAGGTCAGCATCATCGAACTGAGCCACAGGAAGATGATGAAGAAGCGCAACAAGAAGATCCTGGACAACTGGATGACCATTCAGGAACTGATGACTCACGGGGCCAAGGCCCCTGATGACCCCAGGGCCAAAGTACATAACGCCTTCCTGTCGGTCACCACTGTATAATATACAACAAACACAATCTACAGCAGTGTTTCTCAACCTTATTCATACCAGGGGCCAGCAAGCTATGGTTCTTACCTTCTTGGAAGGCAGCTTATATTAATAGGGACTAACATGAGAACTGACTAAAAAATTAGTTTCAGTTATTAAACATCTTAGGAACCGGTCGGCAACATCCCAGGGACTGTTCCTGGCCCTTAGACCAGAGGTTGAGAAATACTGATCTAGCTACAGTACCCCATGTGGTATAATATACTTGCCTCGTTCAATGTGGCATTTTTATGAGGACGATAGGAATATTTTCACAACTTTGTTACCCGAAAAAAATAGCATTTTGTAAAGAATTTGAACCAATGTCAATTTTGTTTATATTTTTTTCATGTTTTTCATGATGTCACCCTCTTCCAGATCCAGAAGCACTTTTGTATGAGATTACTGTGCAATTATCTTTCTTAGTTGATCGTTTTCTTAGTTCATCCTGTGAAAATGTTAAATTATTTTCATATTTCTGTTCTGTTATGCAGTGATTCCAACCCACGCAGATCAGGAGACTTGGCCTCCCTCAGGGGGAGACATGTTGAATTGAATGTACAGTATGGAAATGTATTTTAATCCTACTTCTTGCCGGTCTAGATTTGATGAACCAGCCATTAGATTTATTGTTCAGGACTTTCTACAAATGTCACAGATACATTCAGAACTTTCGGCCAATTCCACACGAGCACATACGACTTCAACTACAACCACTGATTTACCAAATATAATGATATACATTCCTTTAAAACAAGATGGTTAAGTTGACATTTGATAACGATAACTTGGACTGAATGCATACAGCTTCTACCTGCGTATTCTAAGGGAACCAATGTTGAGATAGACAGATAGATACATTAGCTAAGGACTGGACAACCTGACCTATACCGTTTACAGTATGGATCATCTAAGCTTTTAAAGGCAAGAATGTATCCCCATTCCAAAACAAAGGACCATTTGCAATTTCCTTTGCAATCATTTTAATTGCAAAGGATTATTTTATTCCAAGAGGCTATGAAGACTAGCTGTGATATGTTGCAGCCAACAATTACTCTGCAGTGCATCAGGAGTTCTTCCAATGTAATACTAGTAAACCCTCTTTCATAAGATTTTGCATATTTATGTTTACATAATCCTTTATTTTCCACACAGTAGGTATTGTACAATGTTAATGTTTCTCAACAAAGCCTTAAACAGTTGCCAATTAGATTCATGTAACTTTGTTGTGGAAAGAAATTCGTTATGAGCTGTCTATGGTTCTCTGTTGCAGCTCAAAATGGTTCAAACTTGAAGCTCAGGCTTCACTTCATGTTTTTAACAACGCCGGCTCATTTCAGAGCCCACACACACTCTGTATGCTTGTACTTACTAGTTATGGATTGGATGATTGCCAGTGAGCAGGACTCATAACTTGGCAGTACATTTTCCAATTGTGAAATCAGGTTTTGCGTATGTATAACTGCATACTTTTCAGTCTGGTTCTGTGTACAGTAGAATACATACTTGTTTCAAACAGCTCATTTTCAGTTTAAATATTGTGAATGTGAACTTTGAAACCAACTCCTGTATTTGTTTCAAGTCAATGTCAATGGTCTTATTTCAAGTAATATGTAGTTGGCACACTTGTAGCCAGGTAAACGTGTGGTATAATTGTGATCATTGAAAAATGACATGAGAATAAATGATAGTTTTTTTTCTTTCTTTATGGAACGTTTGCAGTAATACTTTGACTGTCCTTCAGTCTGGTTCTTCATTCACAACACATCACGGTGCTTGGAAGCCAATTATGTGTGAAATGACTGTTAAAGTATAGGGTTTCAAACAGCAACAGTATATGTGATTGAGCTCTAACAAGCAGAAAATCCAGACTTTAGACTTTAAAATTGCTTTTAGTTTTCTTGGTTAACTCAAATAGAAAACGTTATGTCACATTCATAAATTAAGTTGTGAATCTTCAAGCATCATTATCTCGTGCAGTTTTACTGAGATTACTCACAGTTTATAATGAAAATAGAGTATCTTCATGCATCTTGCATTTCTTGGGGAAGTCATTGTCAAGAGATTGTTTCACATGAGAACAGTCTGACAAATCGTTTTTGGAAAAGAACGGGCTTGTTCATTGGACTCATTTACAGCTCAAATGTCTCCCTCTGAAATAGATCTCTCCTTTTGTTTAATATTAACAATTAAAAATATCACCTTCCACTCGGATGGCTCTGAGTTCATTAAAATATATCAACCACTAAATCATTTCAATGGCCTGTCATGAAGTATAAGGGGAACGCATTGGGATACTCCAACCATTCCTCAAATTATCTTTCGATATGAACCGTTTGTCGTCTATGGTTGAAATTGAAGTGTCACGCATACTCGCCTCAAGACTTACTTTATACTCATGGGTTTTGCAGTTATAATTGAAACCCTCTCTCGTTTTTAGAGACTGAGCTATCCATATTGGTACAATAAAGACATAAGTCTCCCCTGAAGTTAAATGACTGTCTAGAGGAAAGGAGTTTCATTTACTCACAAGCATATAAGTCTAAACTCTCCCCTTATTTCTCTACGGACATTTACCCTGACACTCTGTTTCTCTTCCCTCCTTCCATGACTTTCTTCATTAGTGCCACTTGTCCTGGACATACATGTCTTCCTGTTGACACTTTCTCAGCACGTGTCACTAATATCGGAAGACTTGAACCAAGAAGATGACCAATTAATAAACATTGCATTTGTACTAAAAAAAAGACGGCAATAGTGCCTATCAACTCTATAACAGGCAACATGTTTCTCTTTCCAGGTGATCAACAAACAAAATATGATACACGTGAATATTCAATAAATAAATGTGCTTCTCATAAACCGTTTTGCAAAACATTGTCTGGTCATTTATGGTAATACGCAAGGCTTTTGGTAAAGTGACGGAGGACATAAGACAACTATCACATGTCCCCGGCCTTCTCTTTGACGCACGTGGAGGAGTAATGTGTCGTTGGCACACTTGTAGCCAGGTAAACTTGTGGTATAATTGTGATCATTGAAAAATGACATGAGAATTTTTTTCTTTTTTCTTTATGGAACGTTTGCAGTAATACTTTGACTGTCCTTCAGTCTGGTTTTTTATTCACAACACATCACAGTGCTTGGAAGCCAATTATGTGTGAAATGACTGTTAAAAGTATAGGGTTTCAAAACAGCAACAGTATATGTGATGGAAGTGCGGAGGAAAAGCACTACGCAGTTCGAGGTTTTACCACCTTCCTTGAAGCGCAGGCTATCAAAAGTATTTAAAACGCAAACACAGAGGTACATGCATCAGTATAACCTGGCTGAAGGTACTTTAATCAGCACAGGACCTTGCTGGCATTTTACCTGACCAGAGTGAAGTTGAAGTAGGCCTACACAGGTAGAACACAAGAATGAGTAACCTGAAACAAAGAATTCACAGAAGACGTGTCTATAATGAACCATTAACATTAAACCGTCTGGAATTCTTCAATCTTCAGCTCGTCAACATACCTCCATTACAATGAGCACACATATCAATAAATGTGCTTACCATGCTTTAAGCATAAATAGACAAGAGGCTTCCAACATGAACTCACCCCGGAAATGATCAACTTTAGCTATACCCATACTACTGATTAACCCAGGCACTTTGGAACGCCCCCCCTGTCTTGACCATAAAATCCAAATCAGGAAATGAACAAAACCCTCTTCGATCAACGAGGAAATAACAAGGTAAGCATGTACATTTATTTTGATTAGCGTACACATTTTCATTAATACACTTGATCACATTGTAGTTGTAACCTCTGATCGATAACAAAAACATTATTGACATAAAGAGCTATATACTGGGCCAAGTACAACAACAGGTTCTGCATGCCCAAACTAATTGTGGGCATGCGACCACAATTCTAATAAGCTAGATGTTTATCTTTCCAGGTGATTGACAATCAAAAGGACAACGCTATCCATACATAAATATTCAATGCATGTTCTTCTCTTAAACATTTTTAGTAGTAATAGGTAATGCTTCAAGATAAAGTGAAGGTGGACACAGGACAACCATTATAATGCCCGATACATTGCTTCATTTTAAGTAGTACACTAGCCACAGTATGATGCTGAGCTGAGAGCACATCACATCACACCATCACATTCAGGGTGACTTTGAGATGAAGTCTGTCCTCCCTCGTAATGAATACCGGCCATTCCAACCAACACCGGTCCGTCCGGGCACACACACTAAAACCATTTACACAATGACTGAACGTTAAGCTCCAGACCTTGGATTGAAATTTACACTCCCTCGCACCAACCCTAAGGCCCATTCCCCATCTCTCATTTGTTAATTCACATTGTCTATACAGACAGAGACCATTAAAATGCCATCGAAACACCACTGAATAGCCGCGTGGGTTGCACCAACTGGCGAGGGCCGCCGAAATCGAGCTCTAGACACACACACACACAGCGCTAGGCAAGCCCTTTGGAAACCTGCTAATTAACTTCATGGGCGAAGAAGCCCCCTGAAAGACCCATGTGCGTTCTAAATGGCACCCTATTCCCTATAAAGTGCACTACTATTGACCAAAGCTCTGGTCAAAAGTAGTGCACTATAAAGGGAATATGGGTGCCCTTTGGGACGCTCTAGCATTCAGGTGTAATTAAAACTTGAGTCTAGTGACAGCACTGGCATTTGTCAGAGCCCATCCAGCGGTTCAAATGTCAAACAGATAGCAGCACCATCGACACTGCCTCACTGCCATGTCCTCAGCTATAATACATACGCACACACGGACTAGGGAATGAAATGAAGCTCTGGTATTTCAGCCAGACCGGCCCACTACTGCTGTACCACACCGGGCCCCAGCCACACTGCTTTGTAGATAATGAAGTCCTGAGTTCTATGTTCATATTTTCATGTTGTATTTGAAACTTGTGCAAAGTAATTAATTCTAATGAGTTCAATAGGCTTTACATTTAGCTAATGGATTTTGTAGCAAATAAGTGCCTGATAGATATTTTCTTTTCATTTTTAACTGGTCATTTTGGCAACTTCAGTAGGAATATAGGCTGGCTCACTGATGGCAGGTTTGACTTTGAACTTATCTGGGCCAGCCCATCGGAGTAGGGGGGGCTGTTCCCACTGCAAAGGCCCAATAGAGAAAGCTGATAGATTATGTCAACTGAGAAAAAGGTATAGCCGAGGCTACAAAAAAACATATTCAAAAGAACAAAAGGCCAAATAGACAATATCATTTTTTTCTTCAATTTTGACCAGCCCGCTCAACTGAAAAATTGTCCAGCCCATCTGGAATCTGCCAGATATGCCAGACGGCCAATCCGTCCCTACTTGGCACACAGCCTCCTGGATCTATTATGAATGACTGCTGATAACCTTTAGGGTTACCATTATCCTATGGAGAATGACTTGGATTTCCAGATGTTGATGCAGATGCTGACATGTGAGACAAGACGTATTCAACTCTCACCCCTACCAGGTCCGGAGCCTGCTGGTTTTCGGTTCTACCTGATAGTTCATCAGGTAGAATGTCTAAATCAGTCCCTGATTAGATAAGAACAATGAAAAAATGCAGTGGAACTGTCTTTTGAGGTCCAGAGTTGAGTGTGAGGGGGATAGATAATTTGCTCTGTAGTGTTTCCCAGGCATACCTGGGTTTAAAAAAAACACAGACACGCAAGTTCAGGGCATCTGATAATCCCCAAGGACAAATCTCCTCAAATATACAGTTTCATACAGTCATCACTGAATGGAATTCTTTACCAACTCACATTACTCAGGCAAAAATGCAATTCACCTTCAATAAAATATCAAAATAAATAAAAGGTATTTTAATTGTCTTCTTGTTAATGTTTGTAATCATTTAAAATACTTTATCTGTGCTTGATTGATTGAGTGTCAAACTGCAAACCCCACCCATTTGGCACTCTAGGCGGGCTTTAGCAAACGCTCAAAGTGTTTAAAGGATTTCCAGGTCTGTTTCACGCGGCCTCACTCCGGGTAAGACTATACTGGGATGAATGAGGCATGTAACCAACTGGTAATTTTGCCGCAGATGATGCGCCTATTGATGTCACTTTGGAAAATTTATGGCCGGTTTGAGCTGTGATATCACAGCTGTAGCATCATGGTAATGTGAATTCTACTGTGCCAGATGTACCTTGGTAGTGGCGCCTATAGAGCAGTGGTCTCCAGCAACGTTCCTGAAGAGCTACCCTTTTCGCTCCAACCACAGTTGTGATTAATCTGGTTCATTTTATCACCCAGCTAATTATTAGAATCAGGTGTGGTAGATTATGGTTGGAGTGAAAACCTACAGGGCGGTAGCTCTCCAGGAACAGGGTTGGAGACACCTGCCATAGAGCCTGTGTATGATGGGCTATAGAGCCGTTTTGCTGAGCCAGCTGCTACAAATAGCAGTCTTCATCAAGCAACCGACACACCATTTGTGTGTCAATTGCTCGAATAGAGGATATGGTATATGTGAAGTCTTGTATAATAAAGAGGTCTAATTCTACTGTATTTAAATCACAGCAGTAGGATGGTTTTATTAGTCGCAGCAGCAACATTAATCGTATTATGCAGTAGAATATGGGCGGTCTTTTATGGCGTCTGGAAAGTATCTCAGCGTGAGCAGAGATGGGGTACATCCAACGGTCAAGAACTCGACTGTTTCAGTTGTCGGACAACAAACAGCAACACACATCTCACCGACCTTCCTTAAGATGATCATGTTAACGCCGGTATAGAAATGTATTCCATGTCCTATATTACCTCTTTTGCTTACCTCATGTACACACACTATCCAGCTGTACACACACTGTAACCACAGGAGGTTGGTGGCACCTTAATTGGGGAGGATGGGCTCGTTGGTAGTGGCTGGAGCAGAATTGGTGGATCGGTATCAAATACAACAAACACATGGTTTCCGTGTGTTTGCTGCCATTCCATTTACTTCGTTACAGTCATCATTGTGAGCCATTTTCCCCTCAGCAGCCTCCACTGACTGTAACAGTTGTCAATGCTGAGTATTGAACAACTACTAGACACTAGCCAGTGTGTTGCATTAAGGTCATTCAAGAAGTTCAGCCACAGTTCTCTGGGCATTGTTTTTTTTTGTCTATTTCCAATGTGTCTGAGATGCCGCCAAGAAGACTATCACAACTTTTTAAATATACAAACTGGTTCAGAAATAATTGTTCTGTTGGCTGTTGTTCTTATGATTCATTATTGGTAGAATGCTGTTGTCCTTTTTTTGTAATCCATTCAGCTTCTTATTTATTTATTTATTTATTTTTTAATTTTATTTTGCACCCATTGCTTCATGTGTGGCATTTGTTGTTTTGATTTCACCCTGAACGAACGAAAGCGTTAAGACTCCGATTAGGGAGAAACTACAATAAATTATTTATTTTTAAAAAACGTGTCAAACCTCCATTCCAAAGTGCAGTGGTAACAATATCGCCCATGTATTATTTCATTAGGATTTTAATTACAATACTTAGTTACCTTGAATACGCGCATTTTGTGAAAAGTTGAAGGCAGCTCCAAATGTCAATTGTATTAATACGTCTCGAGTCAAAGGATGTGAGGCCAATTAAGGACCAGCAAAAGGTCCAGTGTTCAAAGGATGTGAGGCCAATTAAGGACCAGCAAAAGGTCCAGTGTTCAAAGGATGTGAGGCCAATTAAGGACCAGCAAAAGGTCCAGTGTTCAAAGGATGTGAGGCCAATTAAGGACCAGCAAAAGGTCCAGTGTTCAAAGGATGTGAGGCCAATTAAGGACCAGCAAAAGGTCCAGTGTTCAAAGGATGTGAGGCCAATTAAGGACCAGCAAAAGGTCCAGTGTTCAAAGGATGTGAGGCCAATTAAGGACCAGCAAAAGGTCCAGTGTTCAAAGGATGTGAGGCCAATTAAGGACCAGCAAAAGGTCCAGTGTTCAAAGGATGTGAGGCCAATTAAGGACCAGCAAAAGGTCCAGTGTTCAAAGGATGTGAGGCCAATTAAGGACCAGCAAAAGGTCCAGTGTTCAAAGGATGTGAGGCCAATTAAGGACCAGCAAAAGGTCCAGTGTTCAAAGGATGTGAGGCCAATTAAGGACCAGCAAAAGGTCCAGTGTTTCATCTCCATTTACATTATTACACAATACTAGTCAAAGCTTGGTGCATTAAGTTGCTGGACATTAGTGTACCCTACTCATGACATGCCTTGATGAAGACGGCAAATATAAGTGTCTGCATACTGATTCAATTTAATCCTGAGAATCTGTGCAATATAAACACACTGTTATTCTCACAGCGGAAATCCAATAATCGACCTGCTTGGTGGCCAGGTTGTACACACACGTACGTACTTCTTTACGCTCTCTGTATGTGTCTCCGATATTCATTTCACTGACACTCTTGTAAAGTTAGCTTATTTCCTTTATTCATGAGATCCAGGTCAGAGTTCCACGAACGCATCCCAAATGGCCCTCTATCCCTTACATGGTGCACTACTTTTGATCAGAGCCCCGTGGGCCCTAGGAATAGGGTGCCATTTGGGACGCAGTCCATGTCCAATAAGAACAAGCCATCTCATTCCGCCTGCATCTGCCTCACTGAACACTGGAATTAATAAATGATGTCTGTCAGTGACACTGATACCCTGTGTGCACATAGGGTTGGTTTTTACATGTATTGCACAGTGTAAACACTGTCTACCCTTCCTCATTATATCGTTGGCAGTATCATAGTCAGTGCTGACTGAACTGAGTGAGTTCCATTTCATTAGTCATAGTGGGTTAGTCTATAATTGTTTTAGGCTGCGTCCCAGATGGCACTCTATTCCCTGCATACACAAAGGTGCTATCTAAAACCTTAAAGGGTTCTTCGGCTGAACCTTTTTGGAGCCCTTTTTTTCCCCTAAGAGTGTAGTGAACTACTTTTTTACCAGAGCCCTATGGGGAATAGGGTGCCATTTGGGACAGAGGCTTGGGGGTCTATACGATCTGTGTCGCCGAAGCGTTACAGATTGCACGCTAGAAATTGAAAGGTAATTTCCGATTGAACCGGCATATGCAGTGTTTACCGTGAACGCAGTCTCCGCTAACGTGGGAACATTTCAATCACACTGGATCTAGACTTGCACGGTCATAATTGCCTCTTTCATGCTTCCTAATGAAATCTAGCAAGAGCAGTGTGTCTGTGTCTGTTTGTGTGTGCGTGTGTGTGCGTCTGTGTTCTAAAGCTGTTGCTTTTTCAGGTGCATTGATTTTGAGCTGATGACACAAACCACCTGTGCGATGTAAGAAGAATCTAGCCAGGTGTCCTGGGTTCTTGAAAGCTCAGCAGCTCACATCACAGGCCTGAGATACCAAAGAACCGCTAGGGGATGAGAGTTCTAACATTTCTAGGGTACTATAGTTCACTAAAGAGTGCTCTCGGTCACCTTGGTACACATCCTGTGCTGAGACCACTCAGGCTCTTCATTTGGTTTATTTTGTACATCTGTTGCACTACTAAAAGGGTCGGACCAAAATAATAGTACATTTGTCCAATGTAAAAGTTGTCATTTCTCTGCCTGAGAGAGAAATGAACTGTGAAAGAGCAAAGTTACAGTAATTTGCAATTACCGATGAGACGAAAGCTGTGAAAATGAGAACTTGGTTCAAATAATTGTTATGTCAACCTGTAGCCCTTAGGTGGTTAGTGTCACTTCAATAACCTCTCAAGTGGAAAGAATGAATTTCCTCACAATAACAGCCAAACTAAACGTTGCTTCAAGGATTCTCACAATCCTAAAGGGAGCGGTGGTTGTATCGTGACACCTTAATAGCACCGGCTAGGTAGGTACTCATATCTCTGCACCAATGTCCTATCAGTTTTTGTCTTTCAGTCAATAAACATGGGATACTCATGCCCACAACCACACTTATATTATGTCATGCACACAAATCATTTGCTTTCAAGTCCTTTCAAGTCTTGTATTAGACCAAAAGAGAACTGAATTCCCCTGATGAGCTCTTTGACTATTACCTTTCGATCCCTCTTTTGTCTTTTTTCTCTTTCTCTCTCCCTCTCTTAGTTTTCTTGAAATGAATAGACCAAGGTGAGCTGTACCGCACAGCCTGTACGTGCAAGGATGACTGTTGAACAACAGAATGATGAACAGAATGCAGAGCTGGAAAGTAGGACGACCCAGTCCACTGAACACAGTGACTACAGAACATGGGCTGCCTGCGCCCCCAAATGGCACCGTATTCCTTATGTTGTGCACTACTTCAGACCAGGGCCAAAAGGAAGCAGTGGAGAAAGCAGTGCAATACATAGGGAAGAGGGTGCCATTTGGGACCCAGGCCTGGACTCGTTCTCTGATGACCTTGAAGATTTTATGGCCATTATTCTTTATTAGGTGACAGAAGTCTGACTCTGTTCATTTTTATGATTCATAGCCACTGGTTTCACAGGGTCCTACAGACCATTAGGGTCGATCAAGCCAGTGGAAAAATAGCCTGGTTAAACCAGACTGAATTACTGTGCTCCCCATGAAACAATGTTGATCACAGCGTTCAGTCTGGTTCGACCAGGCTAGGGATATAAGGCCCAACACAGAATAGCTATACAGGTACTATAGTATTTGTTTATAGAATAAGGCTGTTTTTTATTTATTCCATTGTGCTATAATTGTATTATTATTTTTATTATTCGTATTATGTTGCATTGTTGACAGGGAACCTGCAAGTAAGAATTTAATTGTACTGTGTACCACAAATAAACTTCAGTTGACCCCAATTATTTAAAAAAAAAAGAATAGTTTCACCACATTAAAATGAGAGTTCAGTCCACAGAACAGGGTTGACCTCAAAGCGAGGGCATGTGTTGTTTTCTTCCTTCAAATGAATCACTAATCACAGCTGCGCACAATTTCTACTTCAGACATCAGGATCGTTCTTGTGGAACGATCCTGTCACAAACACACGCCATAATTCTGTGTCCTTCCTTCGTATCTCGCTAATGGTGTAGAATCTATATTCAAAACAAGTAGAGCAGTTAAGAATCTCCCTCTCTCCCTCCCAGAGAGTAGCATGCACCACAAAGCTAACCACACTAAGGCCCACGTCTGCACCCAGGCGATACATCACTGTCAAAACAATCGTCCTCATTTCTGTATTTTCATACGGTGCCACCGCGCGACACCGCTTCACACGTGGTATAACGTTTGTCTCCTGCAGATTGCAATAACTGCCAGCAGACATTCATCAACATAGACGTGTACGTGTGACTTTCCAGGTAAATGTGTTCCTTTGTTAGTAAAACTAGGTGAGGGAGATCAGTTATTAGCGCTAACTTTGAATTACTCAAGACTCTTGTTATCTGTTGCTCACCGATGCCATCCTAGGAAACATTCCCATCTCTGTTATGAGAAGTTTGTGTCCACGTTTGTTTGACAAAAATAGCGTGCTCATCACAATTTAAAACTGGAAGGCATGCGTCTCGACAAAACATGCAAATGAAATGGATATCATAGATGCAAAAAATGTAGAAATCGAATCTATAATCTGCGGCGTTGCTTTGCAGCTTTTGGTGCTGTATGTTTAATGCAGCAGAAAGATAATTAGCTCGTCTATGATACCCTTGAGCACTGTATTCCTCAGGTGTGCCCTCTACTCCCAATCTACCTAAGGACACAGACACAGAAAGAACAAAGGAATCTCGTAAAGTATGTAAAGTTATGAACATTATATTCTGGAATTAAGGGTTTAGTATTGAAATCTGTTTATGGAAGCAACATAGCATTATTTAAAATCCAAGCACCAAGCAGGCAAGCGGATTTGTCCTACGATGACAAAAGGACAGAATAGGATTATTGTCATTAGCCTAAGTGCAAGTGATTTCATTTGGGTGAGCATTATCAGGACAGCAATCTGATATTGAGAGGGATGGGAGGATGGAAAGCTAGAGAGATGGAGGGATGGGAGAAGAGACAGGAAACATCTGGAAAGGGCAGATGTTTATCTGTTTACTGGCATTCGAGGATTAGCTGTGGGTGGGCTGCTTTGCTTTGGTATGGTGGCATTATAGGAAGGTGAGTGAAGGCTTGCCTCCAGCACCCAGTGTAGTTACCCAGCAAACATGTCCACATTAAACTGGAACGACACTCTCCTTAACGGTTGCACAAAAACAACTTGTGAACTTAGAGCTATAAGGTTATATCGAAAAAAAAAAAAAAGATGATTTCAAGATAATTGGCTTTAAAGTTTCGAACCCTCATTGGTTTGAATGGTGTCAGATATTTGTATCTTGTATTATTTTCTAACTTAGCAACATGAATTGGGGTATTTGCAAACCACGCCCGCAAATATTCGAAAGAGCCCCTGCCTGTACATTATGACATTAACTGGTCTTGGTGTGAGCTAGCCTGTGCTGGGCATGGTGTGAGCTAGCCCATGTTGGGCTGCTGTGGGCTAGCCTGTGATGGAGAGGTGTAGGCTAGCCCGTGTTTAGCTGATGTAAGCATGTTGTGTGCCAGCCCGTGCAGTGCGAGCCCATGTTTGGCTGGTGTGGGCTTGATATGAGCTTTGTGTGGGCTAGCCATATTGATCATTTAGCCAATGTCAATCAGCCAGATGGAGAGTACATGTTCCCAGAACGTAGGGACAGTATGTCAAATGTATAATTCTGTCAAAACAAAAGGCCTGGTAGTCGGATCAGTGAAAGAAGACAATGAAGGCTCTGAGAATGTCTGGCTTTTTATAAGGCTAGTGATCACTCTTAGTTGAACATTTAGACCAACACTATAGACAACACATATGTTTAGACATTATGTCAAAGTGCAAGCCAGCTCCAATACATCCATCGTCCTTCTATAGTTACCACTTCATGATAACACACCGCCTAGAACGAAATGTCAAGAAGAAAGACTTGCCGTGGCATCAAGCGGAGTTTTTTTTTTACACATCTTTCAACGGCTGTCACACAAGAGACAGCGCTGGAGAGACACAGCGTCTGACCAATCAGACGGTAGTTACCGGGCAGCATTTCAAATGGGACATTGTCTTTTTCAAGAACTTAAAAAAAAAAAAAGTGGATGCTCAGGTTCAACGTCAAGAAGTTAGTCAATACGAAAGATGCCATCCATAACAATCGCAACAACCCCTTACATGTGTTAGTGACTCCTCCTAGACCTTGTTTCACCTTGTTTGTCTAATATATACAGCTTGTTTGCCACCAACGGTTATCTTATTCCGTGTCATGTTTGACATTGCTTGACAGCAAACTATTGACTTGGTTATATGAGAGAGAGACAGAGAGAGACGGGGCGGCAAAAATGCATGTCCATGCATTACCCTTAACAAAGTTGTGTTATTTCCATCTTCTGGTCTGTCTCAGCTTCACAAAGATGATTTAGCACAGAACCCCTAAGAAACACCTATATTCCGAGAGAGATGGAAGACCTTAATGTTGGTGTAGACAGCTGCAGACAAAACCCAAATGAGAGGTGCCATCGTCACAGACTTCATGACACCGATTGTCTTTGTCACTTTGCCACTGTCATGTCTTCGAGCCGCATCCTATTATTATAGAAGGAATTATGCACTCTGCACAGGAGCATGCGTATGAATGGCACTCCTCTCCAATATTCCCTCTCATCCCCCTTCTCTCTATCTCTCTCATGCGTACATACACTCCGCTTACCCACATACAAAGGGGTCCGGTAAAAGGAAAGGGCAGGCATAATGTAAATTAGATTCCATTCAACGATGGGAGGAAGCAGAATGGGTGGGTTAATATTTCTTCTTTTAATAAGAAACGGACCGGGGCCTGAATCAACTGATAGCCATTCATCCCATGCTGGGCTTGCCAAGGAGAAAGATGCAAATAACTGCTTCATCAAAGCAGACAATACCACATCCTTTTCCCACAGGTCAACTTCAGGGTCCTAAAACTTATATTGGGAGCAATATATCACCCATTATATTAGACATGAACTGCCTGTTCCCTTTCAGGCCTTGATAATATATAATAATATATGCCATTTAGCTGATGCTTTAATCCAATATTGCCGTTGCAAGTGCCATGCGTCACCAACTGAGCGGTACATAGGACGTTCTGCTGTTTATGCCGCTGCTCATAAGATTATATGGCACTTTTTAATGAGGGCATCACTCGTCAATGGCATCAATTTACTCAAACGGCAGAACTGGCCACCATCGTTAACTTTTCTGCAAGGGAGGGGACATTTTTATCAGGATTGCTTATATTATATGGTGCCAACCATGCTGGAGCATGCAATGCCTATGTCTATTTAAAGAGTCTCGACACATAACCTGGATGTTTTGTAGTGACCTTCATACAGCTTGCAGCAGTGGTCACCAACCAATTGATCGCGATCGACTGGTCGATCTTCAAGGTATATCAAATCGATCACAAAAACACAGCTTCCAAGACCTAGGCCACAGCAAAGTTTCATACTAGCCTACATGAGCTTTCAGAATGTAAGGGTTTTCGTCCTCCTCTTCTGACGAGGAGTAGCAAGGATCGGACCAAAATGCAGCGTGGTATGTTGCGTTTTATATTTTTTGTTCAGTGTAATATGGTCTGAGAAGAACTATATTGGCAGGCCAAGCATATAGCAAATATGCTGTGATAATGTACTAGTCCTACTGCACAAACCTCATTCCTACGTAACTGTTTCTATTAGGTTCATATTTAAAAGAAAATATGAGCTGTAGATCTATGCATGCTTTTTGACTGTGAAGTGATCATCACTCAGAAAAGGTTGGTGACCACTGGCTTGCACTGTCAAGTGTAAATACATTTGTTTCAAATATCAAAGTAGCAAATATACCAATATAATAATATAACCTCTGTTATACCTTTCGTATCTTGAATACAGCTTGTGTTATCATTATCTTTCCGGGGATATTTGAATCCTTCTCGTTCTGTTAATGTAAACGTTTTTCTGAGCCGCCGCTCTGCCTGAAACCTGTTCCCTCTCTTTCTCTCTGTTCCCTCTCTTTCTCTCTGCTCCCTCTCTCTTTCTCTCTGCTCCCTCTCTTTCTCTCTGCTCCCTCTCTTTATCTCTGCTCCCTCTCTTTCTCTCTGCTCCCTCTCTTTCTCTCTGCTCCCTCTCTTTATCTCTTTGCCCTCTCTCTTTCTCTCTGCTCCCTCTCTTTATCTCTTTGCTCCCTCTCTTTCTCTCTGCTCCCTCTCTTTCTCTCTGCTCCCTCTCTTTATCTCTTTGCCCTCTCTCTTTCTCTCTGCTCCCTCTCTTTATCTCTTTGCCCTCTCTCTTTCTCTCTGCTCCCTCTCTTTATCTCTTTGCCCTCTCTCTTTCTCTCTGCTCCCTCTCTTTATCTCTTTGCCCTCTCTCTTTCTCCCTGCTCCCTCTCTTTATCTCTTTGCCCTCTCTCTTTCTCTCTGCCCTCTCTCTCTCTCTCTGACCCATTTGATGCCAGTCAATCTGTACTCTCTTAAACTCCCTCCTCTGGGCTCCTCTGGGCTCACTGCTAACTCGTTTTGTCCGCGAGACCTTGATCAAATCTCCAGCCATTTAGTTTCCTCATTAAATATGACGGCTCCTCTTGATCCTCAGCTTTCCGAAGAGATAAAAGGGGGGGGGGTTCTTTTTTCCGGCAAGCTGCCTTTGATCTTCACACACAGGTAGAGAGAAGGAAACCTTTCCGACATGTTGATAAGAATAAACGTAAATCGGTGCCAGTGGTAAACTTCCTGGAATTCTTCCAAGAGAAGCTTCCCTCGACCAGCTAAGATGAGGGTAAATTTAGCAGGAAAATTGTTATTCTTTTGTTGTTGATTGCAATTGCTTTCTCTTAGTAACGTGTAAACAAACCTCTCGTTGCAGTTTGATGTCATTATAGTGGAGATTTCTGTGCCCTCTTTGTTTTAACGTTTCGTTCACATTCAGTCACAAGTGTCAGAATCCATTCCATAGACTTCCATACAGAACCAATTCCTCATGCCTCAATGGCAATTGGATTTCAAATTTGAATAATCCAAATATGTAAACTGTCAAAAACATATTGTGGACAGGGCATGACAGATTGATAACACATTGGTTGGAATCATCCAAACCAGGTTATGAAAAAATACTGAATATGAATGTAAATGTATGTAAATAGGTAATAACACTTCAAGAACTATTGGAGTGAAACGGATATAAGATGGACAATAAAAAGGTGTGATAGGATATATGGAGAAGGAAGGAGACATTATGTTATTGAGGCTCTCTGGGGGAACCCAAGCGTATACAAGCAGTTGACTCCCACCTCTCAACCAGTCTTTTCTAACATAAATGTTGCCAATTGGGGCTCCATCCATGAAGCGAAAGTCCACTCATGGATGACATGAATCTGCCTTGATGCGTGCACTGCAGATTACCATACATACTATAATATTTTAAGATGTTACAATTAGAAGTCTGTATCTTCTCACATTGCGTTAGATATTAACTCACGGAATCAAAAAAGCATCACGATCATCCATCATCTAAGACCAGGAAGTCCATCCAGGTTTTCCCTATTTTCAGAGTCAGCGGGGACAAACATAGACATACATTCAAATATATATTCATACATGTATTCATTCAGTGCTTGTATACATTAGGGACAACAGCTGTATAATCTTAGTTGAGATCTAATGAAGAACTCATATTATATTGGACTGTTCCCATTAAACATTGACGCTCCCTGTGCGGTATTATAATACTTCTAAACCTCCTACGCCATTCCCATCTGCGCCATGTTGTATTGCTGCCCTGGATGCCACAACACCGTGTCGGGGCTAGTCTAGGCTAATGAAATGCATCCAGCAAAATAAAAGTAATGAATCCTATTTCCCAGTGTGACAATCTGAACATGAGGGGTGATATAGGACAGCCCTGGCCTATCTCCATACCTGCATCCCAAATGGCACCTTAATCCCTATGTAGTGCACTACTTTCGAATGACACCCTATGGTCCGTGGACAAAAGAGGTGAGCTAAAATAGAGAATAGGGTGCCATTTGGGACACAGACCCTCGCTGCACGGTGACCTTCTGCTACACTGAGGTTGTGTTTGACATGGCTAATACATCACGAAGCAGTCAGGAGCTATTTGCATGTGGCCTCGCCGCTACTCCAACACAGCATCCAAAATTGCATTGCCTGGTCAATAGTAGTGCACTATATAGAGGATAGGGTGCCATTTGGGCTGCAACCGTGGTGATATGTTAACAGCAACCGCTAACTCAAAAATGGCTTACAGATTTCAGCTGGCTGTCACATACTATTAACATTACTACCACAGCCTCAGAGAATGGAGCGTTTATTTATTTTTTATTTTCTTCAGCCGTGGTGTCTATTTCCGCCGGTTAGGATAGCGAAGGGGTTGTCAAACACAGCTCATCCCCCACGAGAGGCGAAAACAAACATGTTAACATGGCTCCTCCTGTCCTCTGTGACACCTTTTGGTGTTTCTCTTAAACACTGGCATGCTAAGTTTGTCTGCGAGAGACATTTTTAAAGATTCAACAGGGTCATATACTCTCAGCTGGAGCTCCCCGTCTGGTCTGGGGAAGCAGGGGAGACAGCGAGTGCTGCCATATCGCTCCGAGCTAAACGAGCAAAGCTTGCGAATGACATTCACCTGTCCATCCAGTTGTGTTTGATCCTATGTGACTGTCAACCTGAATGACAGGGCTCGTCATAATAATTAGGGTCCTGTTGTCTTTGGTGTATCTCGGGAGGCTGGTTACTGTGTTTGAGTTGTGCCCTTAGCTTTTTACCGATGCTAGTAACGTATTTATTTATTGCCTTTATTAACCAGGTAAGTTACTGAGAACGCATGATCTTTTACAATAATCAGCTTACCAGGAGGGATGAGATGGTGGGTTAAAAGCCAAATCCATGGCTCAGTGTTTCATTTGGCCCACTTGTACTTGGGAAGTCAATCAAGCATACTGAAGTGAAATCATTGAAAACAGAAAGTCTCCTCGTCGACTGTCCTTTACACACAGGACACCACGAAGAGCCATTCTCAACCTTCAATTACTGTACGGTCTTCCCCTGGCTTCTTAGCCTATCACGCAAGAAGCTATCATCTTGACATGTCTGGAAAATGAAAGGAACAGAGTTTCGGTGACAAACACGGTTCAGCGTTTGGTTCAAAATATAGAAGAATAGGTTCAGATGGGGAAGAAGTCAAATGCAGAAAGTAATATAGGTCATTGTATCTCCACATCAATAGTTATGTTTCCCCTCTCTCCATAGGGGGTTTTCTCGCTCATTATCTGGTGAAATAGATCCTGGCACATGCCTACCATACACAACACAGTTTTGTCTACACTTTATAAAGTCAAGCACGTCATGAAAAGAAAAGATTCCTTCTTGTGGCTCTTTGATGGAAGGACATAAAATATGAATTTCACAACAGCTGCCTGCATTGGCCCCCTTTGGTATTATGGCGTGGGTTGCTTCCCTGTCTGTCTATCTGTCTGTAGGTCTTCTAATAATCTTCCTGGGTTGGTCTCATTTTGACACACACACGCACACTCACACACATCCCTGTCGAGGTGTCTGTGTAATCTCCTTCATTATTAATCTCGCACCGCGGAAATGTCATGTCGTCGTCTCGGCTCCGGCAGCCTCCTCCACGGCAATGGCAGCTTCCTCAGCGGCATCATTTAATTCTTGTTTACCATCTTCCTCTTTTGGCCTGGGTAAGCTGCCGCACAGCACACGCTTTCCCCTAAAGAATAGTATTTTCATTCTGTCAGGAGACAGAGGGAAATTTGCATTGAGATCTACAGGCTTCCCTCTACCAGACATCCCTCTCATCATTCCCCTAATGGATCACAACAGCCTTTGTGTGTGTGTGTGTGTGTATATGTGTGTGTGTGTGTGTGTGTGTGTGTGTGTGTGTGTGTGTGTGTGTGTGTGTGTGTGTGTGTGTGTGTGTGTGTGTGTGTGTGTGTGTGTGTGTGTGTGTGTGTGTGTGTGGTGGAGGTGTCAAGTGATTGTGAGGAGACATCTACAGTACAGAAGCAGCCCTTGAGAAAAGCTGATTTTTCTCTCTTGCCCTACTTCCCTACTGACCCTCTGTGTCTGTGTCTTGTCCTGTCAATCAGGCCTTAATGTGATACCACAGGGATTTCAAATAAAAATGTAATGACATTTTATTTTTCACATGGTTCGCAAACAGTAAAATGCTGTACTGTAGATGTCTCCTCTCACAATAATGCAGAGAGAAACAAATAAAAAAATAATAGCACAAGGAATAAATACACAATGAGTGAAGATAACATGTCTATATACAGTAAACAGGGAACCAGTATAGATTCGATGTGCAGGGGTACGAGGTAATTGAGTTAGATATGTATGTACATATAAGTAGGGATAAAGTGACTGGGCAGCAGGATAGATAATGAACAGTATCAGCAGCGTATGTGATGAGTCAGAGTTAGTGCAAAAAAGGCCAATGCAGATACAGTGCATTCGGAAATTATTCAGACCCCTTGACTTTTTCAACAAACAAAAAATATGTTACAGCCTTATTCTAAAATGGATTAAAGTGATTTTTTTCCCCCCTCATCAAACTACACACAATACCCTGTAATTTGTAGAAATGTTAGCAAATGTATCATTTAAACAAAACTGGAAATGTTACATTTACATAAGTATTCAGATCCTTTACTCAGTATTTTGTTGAAGCACCTTCGGCAGCGATTCCAGCCTGGAGTCTTCTTGGGTATGACGCTACAAGCTTGGCACAACTCTATTTGGGGAGTTTTAGCCATTCTTCTCTGCAGATCCTCTCAAGATCTGTCAGGTTGGATGGGGAGCGTCACTGCACAACACATTTTTTAGGTCTCTCCAGAGATGTTCGATTGGGTTCAAGTCCGGGCTCTCGCTGGGCCCCTCAAGGACATTCAGAGCCTCATCCCAAAACCACTCCTGCATTCTATTGGCTGTGTGCTTAGGGTCGTTTTCCTGTTGGAAGGTGAACCTTCGTCCCAGTCTGAGGTCCTGAGCACTCTGGAGCAGGTTTTCATCAAGGATCTCTCTTTACTTTACTCCATTCATCTTTCCCTCGATCCTGACTACTCTTCCAGTCCCTGCCACTGAAAAACATCCCCACAGCATGATGCTGCCACCACCATGCTTCACCGTAGGGATGGTGTCAGGTTTCCTCCAGACCTGATGCTGCTACCACCATGCTTCACCGTAGGGATGGTGTCAGGTTTCCTCCAGATGTGACACTTGGCATTCAGACCAAAGAGTTCAATCTTGGTTTCATCAGACCAGAGAATCTTATCTCTCACGGTCTGAGAGTCCTTATGTTTTTGCAACTCCAAGTGGGCTGTCGTGCCTTTTACTGAGGAGTGGCATCCGTCTGTCTACGCTATCATAAAGGCCTGAATGGTGGAGTGCTACAGTGATAATTGTCCTTCTGGAAGGCTTACAAATCTCCACAGAGGAACTCTGGAGCTCTGTTAGAGTGACCGTCGGGTTCTTGGTCACCTCCAAGACCAAGGCCCTTCTCCCCCGATTGCTCAGTTTGGACGGGCGGCCAGCTTTAGGAAGAGTCTTGGTGGTTCCAAACTTCTCCAATTTAAGAATGATGGAGGCCACTGTGTTCTTGGGGACCTTCAATGTGGCAGACATTTTTTGGTACTTTTCCCCAGATCTGTGCCTCAACATAATCCTGTCTACTGACAATTCCTTCGACCTCATGGCTTGATTTTTGCTCTGACATGCACTGTCAACTGTGGGGCCTTATATGTGCCTTTTCCAAATCATGTCCAATCAATTGAATTTACCACAGGTGGGCTGCAATCAAGTTGTAGAAACATCTCAATTTCAAGTCTGATAGCGAAGGGTCTGAATACTTATGTAAATAAGTATCTGTTTTTTATTTTTAATACATTTGCAAAAATGTCTAAAAACGGATTTTGAGTCATCAATATGCGGTATTATGTGTAGATTGCTGAGGAAAAATAATAATGCAATCAATTTTAGAATAAGGCTGTAATGTAGCAAAATGTGGAAAAAGGGAAGGGGTCTGAATACTTTCCAAATACATTGTAGTCCGGTTTGCTATTTGGTTAACTATTTAACTAACTATTTAGCAGTCTTATGGCTTGGGGGTAGAAGCTGTTCAAGGTCCTGTTGGTTCCAGACTTGGTGCATCGGTACCGCTTGCCGTGTGATAGCAAAGAGAACAGTCTATGATTTTGGTGGCTGGAGTCTGACAGGTTGTAGGGCCTTCCTCTGTCACAGCCTGGTTTAGAGGTCCTGGATTGCAGGGAGCTCGGCCCCAGTGATGTACTGGTCCATACGCACTACCATCTGTAGCCACCATGCGGTCGGATGCCAAGCAGTTGCCATACCAAGTGGTGATGCAGCCAGTCAAGATGCTCTCAGTCAAGATACTCTCAACGGTGCAGCTGTAAAACTTTCTGAGGATCTGAGGGCCCATGACAAATCTTTTCAACCTCCTGCGGGGGAAGAGGCATTGTTGTGCCCTCTTCACGACTGTGTTTGTGTGGACCATGATACATTCTTAGTGATGTGGACACCGAGGAACTTGAAGCTCTCGACCTGCTGCACTACAGCCCCGTCAATGTGGATGGGGGCATGCTCCATTTCCTGTAGTCTACGATCAGCTCCTTTGTCTTGCTGACTTTGAGAGAGAGGTTGTTGTCCTGGCACCACACTGCCAGGTATCTGACCTTCTCCCTGTAGGCATTCTCATTGTCGTTGATGATCAGGCCTATCACCGTTGTGTAGTCGGCAAAGTTAGTCGTGCACAGCCTCACAATCGTGGGTGAACAAGTAGTACAGGAGGATAATACTGGTAATAATACTGGTAATACTTCTGGCCCTGCGGCCTTGTGAATGTTTAACCTCGTGAACCTGTTTAAAGGTCTTACTCACATCGGCCATGGAGAGTGTGATCAGTCTGGAACAGCTGGTGCTCTCATGCATGGTTCAGTGTTGGTAGCCTTGAAACAAGACCAGAACGTATTTAGTTTGTCTGGTAGGCTTGCGTCATTGTACAGCGCACAGCTGGGTTTCCCTTTGTAATCCGTGGTAGTTTGCATCCCTACCATATCCGACCAGCGTCAGAGCCGGTGTAGTAGGATTCAATCTTGATCCTGTATTGACGCTTTGCCTTTTTGATGGTTTGTCAGAGGGCGTAGCAGGATTTCTTTTAAGCGTCCGGATGAAAGCGGCAGCTGTAGCCTTTACCTCAGTGCAGATGTTGCCTGTAATCCATAGCTTCTGGTTGGGATATGTACGTATTGTCACCGTAGGGACGATGACGTCAATGTACTTATAAATGAAGCAGGTGACAGATGTGGTAAACTCCTCAATGTCATCTGATGAATCCCAGAACATATTCCAGTCTGTGTTAGCGAAATAGTCCTGCAGATTAGCATCCGCTTCATTGGATCACTTTTGTAATGAGCGTGTCACTGGTACTTCATGTTTGAGTTTTTGCTTGTAAGCAGGAATCAGGAGGATAGAGTTATGGTCAGATTTGCCAAATGGAGGGCGAGGGAGAGCGTTGTATGCGTCTCTGTGTGTGGAGTAAAGATGATCTCGAGTTTTTTTCGCCTCCCGTTGCACAGGTGACATGCTGGCAATGGTGTAAAGTAAGTCGTTTTTTTGGGCTATCTGTACTTTACTTTACTATTCATATTTTTTACACCTTTTGCTTTTACTTCACTACATTCCTAAAGAATATATTGCTTTTTACGCCATACACTTTCCTTGACACCCAAAAGTACTCATTACACTTTGAATGCTTTGCAGGACAGGAAAATGGTCCAATTCACACACTTCTCAAGTGAACATCCCTGATCATCCCTACTGGCTCTGATCTGGCAGACTCACTAAACACAAATGCTTTGTATTTAAATTATAGTGTTGGAGAGTGCCCCTGGCTATTCGTAAACAAATAAGAAAATAGTTCCATCTGGTTTGCTTAATATAAGGAATTAAAAATGATTTATACATTTACTTTTGATACTCCAGTATATTTTGGCAATTACATTTACTTTTGATACTTATATTTGAAACCAAATACTTTTAGATTTTTACTCAAGTAGTATTTTACTGGGTGACTTTCCTTTTTTATAACTAACCCAAGATAGTCCAGAGCCTGTCATTTATAATGGGAGCAAATTAATCAGTGGGCAGAACAAGCAAGGAGGTGGGCAGAGCCAAGCACGAGCTAGTATCCTATTGGCGAGTTCTAGTATTTATTTGCATATTTCCGTTAGGGAACAGCTACATTGTGAAGTGCGCGTGTGCAATAACTCAATTCACCTTGCACTCTAATTTAAAAAAAAAAATTGGGCAAAGAGTAAAGTCTACAAAACGCAGTCCACTCTGTTACAGATTCTGGCTTTTTGGAAACAGAAAACTGCATGGAGATCGAATGTTTAAACAAGTTCCTCAATAGATCTTCTGTTCGGCGGTCTGTCTGAGTGATCCGCAGCCAGTGTTTGTACAGTGTGTAAGGTCCATCACAACCTCATTATCCCATTAACAACCTCTCTGAACTGGATTTACCAACTGGAAAATGAAAGAGAAATATTAAAACTCTCATGAATAGGCCTACATGTTCCACTCATTTAAGTGACCGTCAGACAGCCAAAATATACATTCTGAATAAGGAATAAGCAGGGAGAGATGAAGAAAAATTAAGCATGTGGCAAATAATGAGCCCATTGTGAGCCTATCGAAATTCCGACGAGACAGGAGCTTTCATTTGTTGTCAGCTGAGGCCCAGTGAAGGAGAATGAGGCAGGATTCAGAGATATCATCATTTAATTCAACCGGTCGATTCTTATTCAGAAAACCTCAGGAGAGGAAGAAAGGATACGTACATGTGTTGGAGGAGGGAAATTACAGAAGCCTCGTCCAAAAACCATATTGGTATTTTCTGTCAAATTACATTTATACCACAATAAGATAGATACAGTGCCTTCAGAAAGTATTCACACCCCTTGACTTTCTGTATTTTGTTGTGTTACAGCCTGAATTTTAAAAAGTATTACATTTAGATTTTGTGTCACTGCCACACACCCCATGTCAAAGTATATATATATTTTTTCAAATATTTTTACTAATTAACTAAAAATGAAAAGCTGAACTGTCTTGAGTCAATAAGTAGTCAGACCCTTTGTTATAGCAACCCTAAATAAGTTATAGCAACCCTAAATATGCTAAACAAGACACATACTAAGTTGCATGGACTCACTCTGTGTGCAATAACATAGTTGATCATGATTTTTGAATGACTACCTCATGTCTGTACTCCACACTATCTGTAAGGTCCCTCAGTCGAGCAGTGGAAACACAGATTCAACCACAAAGACCAGGGAGGTTTTCCAGTGCTTCGCAAAGAGCACCTATTGATAGATGGATAAAAATAAAACAGACAATGAATATCCCTTTGAGCATGGTAATGTTATTAATTGCATTTTCGATGGTGTGTCAATACACCCAGTCACTACAAATATTCAGACTGCCTTCCTAAATCAGTTGCCGGAGGGGATGAAGCCAATAGTATCTTTTAAACTGTTTCAGAGTTTAATGACTGTTATAGGAAAAAACTGAGGATGGATCAACAACATTGTAGTCACTCCATAATACTAATCTAAATGACAGAGTGAAAAGGAAGGAAGCCTGTACAAAATAAAAGTATTCCAAAACATGCATCCTGTTTGCAAAAAGGCACTAAAGTAAAACTGTAATAAAAATGTGGCAAAGAAATGATCTTCATGTCCTGAATACTTTGGGGCAAATCCAACAGAGCACATCACTGAGTACCAGTCTTCATATTTTCAAGCATAGTGGTGGCGGCATCATGTTATGGGTATGCTTGTAATCGGCAAAGACTAGGGAGTTTTTGGGGGGGATAAAAATAAATGGAATAGAGCTAAGCACAGGCAGAATCCTAGAGGAAAACATGGTTCAGTCTGCTTTCTAACAGGTACTGGGAGACAAATTCACCTTTCAGCAGGACAATAACATAAAACAAAAGGCCAAATATACACTGGAGTTTCTTACGAGTACATGGAATGTTCCTGAGTGGCCTAGTTACAGTTTTGACTTAAATCAGCTTGAAAATATATGGCAAAACTTGAAAATGGCAGTCTAGCAATGATTAACAATCAACTTGACAGAGCTTGAAGAATTTTAAAAAGAATAATGTGCAAATATTGTACAATCCAGGTGTGCAAAGCTCTTAGAGACTTACCCAGAAAGACTCACAGCTGTAATCGCTGCCAATGGTGATTCTAACATGTGCCTTCAGGGGTGTGAATACTTATGTAAATGAGAATTCTGTATTTCATTTTCAATACAATTGCTAAAATTTCTTAAACATGTTTTCACTTTTTCTTAACAGGGTATTGTCTGTAGATGGGTGAGAAAAATCTAATCCATTTTGAATTCAGCTTTGACACAATAAAATGTGGAATAAGTGAAGGGGTATGAATCCTTTCTGAAGGCACTGTAATTACCTGTGACTGAAATAGTTTACTATGTTTTAATTAAGATACACAGGAATCACATGGAATAGCTTGTGTTTGTTTTTACATTTCACAGCAATATCAACAACACCCTTCAAAATGTTAAGCACATTTTTTTTTAATGTTGATGCATTTAATGAATTGGTCTTAGATTCAGTTGGGTTTGCTCATACATAAGCCACGCCCTAAGCTCTGGAGAGAGGGGTTACTGATGATCTCACAGAGCCTCACAGATGGTCTGTTGCTCCCCTCAATCACCATGAAGCCATAAGACGTGAGTGGCTAATGAAAATGAATGGCTGAGTCCACTCACCCTGATTGACCAACCGTTTCTCATCGATAGTTATAATCAAGGAGCAAAACCTCCAGGAAGAAGGCAAGATGGAATGAAGGCTCCATGGTGCCAGAAGAATACAGCAGGCAGGGCTAAACTATAATAAAACATTGAATACAGGGATGGAATTAAGAAAAGGTAATTTTCCTAAGTGATGCAATTGAATAAGCGATGTGATTGGAAGGTAAAAACCACCTGGGAACACACCAATGTAAAATCCTAGAATTCACCAAAATGATTTTCTCTCTAACATGTTCTGAAGACACGATGAAAGTCAAGGAGCTGCACCACACAGTAACAATAGGATGGCAGTTGCAACCCCTCTGGAATAAACACATCAATATCAGATAGTTGATGACTCAGAGCAGACCTTCGATTTAATTTTTTTTTTTTACATGTTTATTCTCACCAACACTCCTTTTGATTGCGTGGAATAGCAGAACTAGACATCTGTACTAACGTACAGTAACACTTCTATTGCAATGAGATACCTAGCACTAAAACACATTTGATCCATGAGAGAACACTAGAATATACATTTCCTGAAGCCTTTTGAAGCTAAAAGTGTGCAATTAAGTACAGAACATCCAGCTATGTAGGTTGAGTCTTTGGAGAAAACTCCATACATTTCATGCCTATAAGCCTGCAGCATTCCCCACTATTGTCTCTCTTTCCTTGTGAGGAAAGTATAAGTATTCCTTGTGAGCCAGTATAAATGTAGGTATTACCATGAATACAATCATCCACTTTGACATGAACCTAACAGAAAAACACCAAAGAAGTCCATTCATGTGTCAGTGTAAAGAGGTGTAATCTAAATGCAAATGGTGAATTATCATCCATCCTCGTCTTAGGCTGAGTCCCAAATGGCACCGTGTTCGGTAGAAAGCTATTGACTAGAGTCCTTATCGGCCAATACATAGAGAGTAGTGTGCCATGTGGGTTGCTAGTGCTGTCCTTTGGCACTATTCCTTTCAGCATAATAGCTTGCATGTTGTTATTAGGCATTGGGAATGAGATAATGATGAGCCATGATCAAATAGTATAAATTGCGTTACATCCACCAAGCCTGTTATTATTGTCACTTAGTGCCTCTGGGGTTGGTGGGACTGGGAGGTAGGATCACCCTGTCATGTCTGGCTTGAATGTAGGTGAAGTCTGGGAATGAATGAAGCCGTTGACTCTGCTTACGTCCCAAATGGCACTCAATTCCATACATAGGGCTCTGGTCAAATGTAGTGCACTATGGGCCCTGGTCAAAAGTAGTGCACCAATATAGGGATTAGGGTGCCATTTGGGATGTAGACACTGTCGACACTTTAACAATGTTCTTGTTTGATTGGACTGATCAGTCCTGTGATTTTATCAAAGTCCTTCACTGAAAAACAAATTCTAGTTGTTTCAACAAATTATTATGAAGTAACTGGTTCCACAGCCATTTTTTTTTGTTAGCTTACTCAACATTCCTGTCAAAGTGTGACTTGAACTTAACATTTTAAGTTGGCCCAAATTTAGCTCCAACTTGAAAGCTACGGCAAAAATTCTGTCAACTTAAAATTATGTGTTGGCTCAAATGGTCTCATATGTTCATTCAACTAGAAATTATTATTTGGGCATTGTTTTACACACAAAAAAAGGTGTTGGAACTAGTTACACACACACACACACTGTGCATTTGTTTTCAACTTACATATGACACGTTAACCTACATGATTACATTGTTTTAGGTTTTTCTGCATAGTTGTCTAATGGTGTTGGGGCATAATACTCTGTTTCATTTGACTCCTTAATCACAATGATAAATAAAAGTACACTCAAGTAAAACTATTTTAACAGAACTGAGATTTACTTGGAAGTGCAAGGTGAAGCGAAAGAGGTCAAATCACTCATTGACACAGACATGGTGGCGTAGCAGAAAGATCGCTACGTCCTGAACCAGATTATTTTGTGTCCAATAGAAATGAATGGTAAATAGGGTATTGTGTAATTTTGGAGTAACTTTTACTGTAAATAAGGATAGAATATGTTTCTAAACCCTACTACATGAATGTGTATGATAACATGATTACAGATCATCCTGAATGAATCGTGTATAATGAGTGAAAACGTTAGACCCACAAATATCATACCCCCCCAAAAAATAATATTATAACCATCCCGTTATTGCTTTTATTTTCGTTGTTTTTATTTAACATTTGTTTAACTAGGCAAGTCAGTTAAGAACAAATTCTTATTTACAATGATGGCCTACCGGAGGAACAGTGGGTTAACTGCCTTGTTTAGGGGCAGAACGACAGATCTTTACATTGTCAGCTCAGGGATTCGAAACCAGTAATCTTTCGGTTACTGGCCCAACGCTCTAACCACTAGGCTACCTGCCACCATTGTAATGGAGAGGTTAGCATGTCTTGGGGGTATGATATTTGTTTATCTGTAACGTTCCCACTCATTATAATTCCCAATTCATGCAGGACTATCTGACAGTCTGCACTTGAACGTCAATGTCATTGTTTGATTTTAAATCCAAACTTTTTGGAATATAGAGCCAAAAGAAAAAAAATGCTTCACTGTCCCAATAATTAAGGAGGACACTGTGTAAGACAAGTTGAGCAAACACATCCTTTTAAATTGACTGAACTTTTCTCAAATTGAAGCTAAGTTTGGGCCAACTTAACATGTTAAATTCAGTTAACACATTGATCGAAAGGTTCAGCAAATTAAAAAAAAGGCTGGGGAACCAGTTACTTAAAAGTGCGATATGGAGAACATGCTCGGGCCATTTCCTGGCTGCTAAAATTCCAATAGTTTGCCGAATTTAAGTTTGCGAGACAAAAACAAGCACT
This sequence comes from Oncorhynchus nerka, assembly GCF_034236695.1. Lineage (NCBI taxonomy): Eukaryota > Metazoa > Chordata > Actinopteri > Salmoniformes > Salmonidae > Oncorhynchus > Oncorhynchus nerka. The sequence continues at coordinate 55,791,910 of NC_088420.1, read as the reverse complement.
CAAGAGTGTAGAGAATCATTGTACCGTCTAAACCCTTGTGAAATATCTTTACAACCAAACATATTGTATTTCAGCTGTTTCAAGATGTACATTTTAAAGCTACTTCGCCCCTTAGGGCATCTGTATGTAGTTGAGATCCACCAAGCAGCAGAGCAGAACCCATGTGGGAGGATGATCATGTACCACAGTTCCCATAATCCCATTGGAGATGTAAAAGTTCAGAAGTTGCAGCTGGCCCAGTTATCAAAGTGCCTGAAAACTTCACTACTGATCTGATTGAACTTTTTCTTGACAGGAACAGGAAATCGTGTTCAGTACAGACTGGTCATGGGAGTACACAATTAGTTAGTGACAAAACTTCCCTTCGCATCATCATTTACATACCATCAGAGATCCCTTAGCCACAGTAGACCAGTCAGGTTCACTTTTAAATCCGTTTTTTTAATTCAAAAACAAACCTCAAGATCTCTGCTCAGAGCCGGTAGGGTTTTAATGACAATACCCCTGTGCTAAAATGTAAGGCATTTACCAAAGTCAGAGTGCCTTTCATAATGATCAAAGTGCTCAAAAAAAAGGGGGTCCTTGAAGAGTAGATCTTTTTTTTTTTCCAAGTTGAGAGAGGTAAGAAACATGATAATTCTCAGTTATTTTAAGGGTTCCAACATCCATTAGTTGGTCCTATCACATAGTAGAAATACGGATGAGAGAAATGGTTTACTGACATTGTCTTGTGCTTATTTTCAATAAGTGCTACAATTTCCCCAAAGTGAATATGTATGCCACTTTCTTCTCTCAAGCAGTATTTTGCCCCACATAAGAATTTAACCAATATAACATTCTGCGTAACAATGCCTTGAGTGGATCCAAAACACACTATATATTGTAGAGCTATTAGGACATTGGCTGAATACAGTTCTTCCAAGATAATATAGCATTTTGAATTGAACATTTCCTTTCCTGAGTATCATTCTCAGAATTACCTTATTGAGGCAGCAAGCTGGGAACGTGTTTGTGCCTAAGAAAATGTGTGTGTGATTGGGGGAAAAAAGGTGTACCTGTATAGGATAGGACTAATCCACACCAACATACTGTATATACTGTACAGTAGCCCCTCAACCCTTAGGGTGCTGATTCTGGGCATTTTTTCTCACCGCTCAACTCTTGGAGTGCTGATGTAGGATATAGCTTTATGAATACAGGCCCTGGTCTCAGGATTGCTCTTGGTTGGATCAGGCCTGCTCTTTACAGCACCTAGCACTCAGACAGCAAATTGGCCAATGTTAATGTTTCAGTGTAACATTTGGAGTGTTGATTCAGGAGTTCAATTCACTCTGTAAGAGTGAAAATAACACTCAATGGTGTAAAACAACCTCCACTGTTGGTGTTAATAACCAGAGTTATTGTTTTACAAACAGCAAATCATCCAGTGTTAGCTCAACTCTGAGTGTTACATTTAACACTCGTCCAGTGTCTATACAGCAATTAACAAACTGCTTAGTGTAAAGGCTTATTTCCCAGAGTGCCTTGCCTTTCGAGTGAATTGTAGAGTTACCACCCATGACTATTTGTTAGTGACAGAGACGTGGTTGTTGCATTCATCAATTTTCAGCTCTCTGGCTTTCATCAAGTGAGATCCTAAGTAAATACATAACGGGTGCAATAAGTAACATATGGATTCGTTTAGAAAAAGTGTTATTTATATTTGAGCAGTATAATATTAATAAATCAATGTACATGCAAAAACAAACCATTCTAAAAATCAATCTGCAATAGAGCATGCTGGGAAATATGATAATGATGGGCATGGTTTTGGTTTAACACTGGTTATTAACACCAACACCAGGAATCTTTTACACCAATGACTGTTAATGTAACACCTGAATCAACACTAGTGTTACATTGAAAAATCTACACTAAGTAACACAGGCCACTTTGCTGTGCCATCAAGACCATGCAAATCATTTTCATATTTTCCAGCATGCTCTACTGCAAATAGATATTTTAGAATATTTAATATCTGTGTTTTTGCATGTTCAGTGGCAAGAAAAAGTAAGTGAACCCTTTGGAATTACCTGGATTTCTGCATAAATTGGTCATCAAATTTGATCTGATCTTCATCTCAATCACAACAATAGATAAACAGTGCACTTAAACCAATAACACACAAATGATTGTATTTTTCTTGTCTATATTGAATACATCATTTAAACATTCACAGTGTAGGTTGGAAAAAGAATGTGAACCCCTAGGCTAAAGACTTCTCCAAAAGCTAATTGGAGTCAGGAGTCAGCTAACCTGGAGATGTTGGTTAGAGCTGCCTTGCCCTATAAAAAACGATCGCAAAATTTGAGTTTGCTATTCACAAGAAGCATTGCCTGGTGTGAACCATGCCTCAAACAAAATAGATCTCAGAAGACCTAAGATTAAGATGTGTTGACTTGTATAAAGCTGGAAAGGGTTACAAAAGTATCTCTAAAAGCCTTTATGTTCACCAGTCCATGGTAAGACAAATTGTCTATAAATGGAGAAAGTTCTGCACTGTTGATACTCTTCCTAGGAGTGGCCGTCCTGCAAAGATGACTGCAAGAGCACAGCGCGGAATGCTCACTGAGGTTAAGAAGAATCCTAGAGTCAGCTAAAGACTTACAGAAATCTCTGGAACATGCCAACATCTCTGTTGACGAGTCTAATATACGTAAAACTCTTAACAAGAATGGTGTTCATGGGAGGACACCACGGAAGAAGCCACTGCTGTCCAAAAAAACATGGCTGCATGTCTGAAGTTTGCAAAAGTGCACCTGGATGTTCCACAGCTCTACTGGCAAAATATACCTTGGACAGATGAAACTACAGTTGAGTTGTTTGGAAGGAACACACAAAACTGTGTGTGAAGAAAAAAAGGCACAGCACAGCAACATCAAAACCTCATCCCAAAACGTTGTGACGTCGGCTGATGTAAAAAGGGATTTATAAATACATTTGATGGATTATATTTGATTGATCCCAACTGTAAAGTATGGGGGAGGGAGCATCATGGTTGGTTTGGGGCTGCTTTGCTGCCTCAGGGCCTAGTCAGCTTGCTATCAGACAGAAAAATGAATTCCCAAGTTTATCAAAAGATTTTGCAGGAGAATCTGTCCACCAATTGAAGCTCAACAGAAGTTGGCTGATGCAACAGGACAAAGACCCAAAACACAGAATTAAATCAACAACAGAATGGCTTCAACAGAAGAAAATACAGTGGCTTGCAAAGGTAATTACCCCCCTGGCATTTTTCCTATTTTGTTGCCTTACAACCTGGAATTAAATTGGATTTTGGGGGGATTTGTATCATTTGATTTACACAACACGGCTCCCACTTTGAAGATGCAAAATACGTTCTATTGCAAAACAAACCAGAAATAAGACAAAAATAACAGAACTTGAGCGTGCATAACTGTTCATCCCCCCAAAGTCAATACCTTGTAGAGCCACCTTGTGCAGCAATTTCAGCTGCAAGTCTCTTGGGGCATGTCTCTATGAGCTTGGCACATCTAGCCACTGGGATTTTTGCCCATTCGTCAAGGCAAAACTGCTCCAGCTCCTTCAAGTTGGATGGGTTCCGTTGGTATACCACAGATTCTCAGTTGGATTGAGGTCTGGGCTTTGACTAGGCCATTCCAAACCATTTAAATGTCCCCCCTTAAACCACTTGAGTATTGCTTTAGCAGTATGCTTAGGGTCATTGTCCTGCTGAAAGGTGAACCTCCATCCCAGTCTCAAATCTTTGGAAGACAAACAGGTTTCCCTCAAGAATTTCCCTGTATTTAGCGCCATGCATCATTCCTTAAATTCTGGCCCGTTTCTCAGTCCCTGCCGATGAAAAACATTCTCACAGCATGATGCTGCCATGGTGTTCTCAGGATGATGTTCTTGGGGTGATGAGAGGTGTTGGGTTTTCGCCAGACATAGCATTTCCCTTGATGGCTAAAAAGCTCAATTTTCATCTCATCTGACTAGAGTACCTTCTTCCATATGTTTGGGGAGTCTCCCACACCAAACATGTTTGCTTATTTTTTTCTATAAGCAACATTTTTTTTCTGGCCACTCTTCCTTAAAGCCCAGCTCTGTGGAGTGTACGACTTAACTTCTTGACGCTACCGATCCCTTTAGCGGGATAATTGTCATCAACAACCGCTGAATTGCATAGCGCCACATTCAAATAATATGACTAAAAATACTTATATTCATGAAATCATAAGTGCAATATAGAAAACACAGCTTAGCCTTTTGTTAATCCACCTGTCGTGTCAGATTCTGAAAATATGCTTTACAGCGAAAGCAATCCAAGCGGTTGTGTAAGTTTATCGATCGCCCGACAAAACATTATGAACACCTAGCATCAAGTAGCTTGGTCACAAAAATCAGAAAAGCAATCAAATTAATCGTTTACCTTTGATGATCTTCAGATGTTTTCACTCACGAGACTCCCAGTTACACAATAAAATGTTCCTTTTGTTCCATAAAGATTATTTTTATATCCAAAATACCTATCCAAAATACCTTATGTTCAGAAATCCACAGGAAAGAGTGGTCACGACAACGCAGACAAATTCCAAATAGTATCCGTAATGTCCACAGAAACATGACAAACGTTTTTTATAATCAATCCTCAGGTTGTTTTTAAAATATATAATCAATAATATATCAACCGCAACTGTCTTTTTCAGTAGGAGAGGGAAACACAATGGCTGCCCAAACTCTGTTGCGCCAAGCAAAACGCTGCTGGGCCCCGGCCATACAATAACGCAATGTTATCTTTCTCGCTCATTTTCAAAATAAAAGCCTGAAACTATGTCTAAAGACTGTTGACACCTCGAGTAAGCGATAGGAAAATGAATCTGGTTGATATCCCTTTAATTGGAACAAAGGCAGGCTATGGAACATGGAGTTTTCAAAATAGAAGCCACTTCCTGGTTTGATTTTCCTCAGGGTTTCGCCTGCAATATCAGTTCTGTTATACTCACAGACAATATTTTGACAGTTTCGGAAACTTTAGAATGTTTTCTATGTCAATTATATGCATATTCTAGCATCTGGTCCTGAGAAATGGGGCGTTTACTTTGGGAACGTTATTTTTCCAAACATAAAAATAGTGCCCCCTAGCTTCAAGAGGTTAAAGTGGTCCTACGGACAGATACTCCAATCTCTGATGTGGAGCTTTGCAGCTCCTTCAGGGTTATCTTTGGTCTCTTTGTTGCCTCTCTGATTAATGCCCTCCTTGCCTGGTCCATGAGTTTCGGGGGGCGGCCCTCTCTTGGCAGGTTTGTTGTGGTGCCATATTCTTTCCATTTTTTAATAATGGATTTAATGGTGATTTGTGATATTTGATATTTTTTTATAACCCAACCCTGATCTGTACTTCTCCACAACTTTGTCCCTGACCTGTTTGGAGAGCTCCTTGGTCTTCATGGTGCCCCTTACTTGGTGGTACCCCTTGCTTAGTGGTGTTGCAGACTCTGTGGCCTTTCAGAACAGAACATACTGAGATCATGGGACAGCTCATGGGACACTTAAATAAAGTCCACCTGTGTGCAATCTAACTAATTATGTGACTTCTGAAGGTAATTGGTTGCACCAGATCTTATTTAGGGGCTTCATAGTAAAGGGGCTGAATACATATGCACGCACCACTTTCCGTTTATTAAAAAAAATAAAAAATAAGTGATGTTTTTCATTTCACTTCACCAAATTTGGACTATTATGTGCATGTCCATGACATGAAATCCAAATAAAAATCCTTTAAATTACAGGTTGTAATCAACAAAATAGGAAAAACTCCAAGGGGGGTGAATACTTTTGCAAGACACTGTATGCCTTCTGGAGTGGCCCAGTCTGATCCTGACCTCAACCCGATTGAGATGCTGTGGCATGACCTCAAGAGAGCAGTTCACACCAGACATCCCAAGAATATTGCTGAACTGAAACAGTTTTGCAAAGAGGAATGGTCCAAAATTCCTCCTGACCGTTGTGCAAAGTCTGATCGGCAACTACAGAAAAAATTTGGTTGAGGTTATTTCTTCCAAAAGGATGGTCAACCAGTTATTAAATCCAAGGGTTCACATACTTTTCCCACCCTGCATTGTGAATGTTTACACAGTCTGTTCAATAAAGACATGAAAATGTATAATTGTTTGTGTGTTATTAGTTTAAGTAGACTGTGTTTGTCTATTGTTGTGACCTAGATGAAGATCAGATCAAATGTTATTACCAATTTATGCAGAAATCCAGGTATTTCCAAAGGGTTCACATACTTTTTCTTGCCACTGTCATGACGTTGCCCTCTTTGGGTACAGCGAGCTACATCCCCCTCTCCCTGCCTCCTACAACCAGACAGCTGTGGTCAGAGAGGTCGTGAATTCCCAGGGAAGATCCTGCCTCATGGCCACACAGTATAGAGACAGAGTGAAGTTTCATAGAGAACAAAGGAATTTCTTCCACCTCACAGAACTTGAGGTCCGAACAACATTTATGTTCCGGAGAAGGTATAAAAGATCGGTGAAGAATCCAGCTACGAACTGGTCCGTTTGGTAATCTTGGTGAAGCTCATGGGAGACGGTGCGGCCACATTACCATAACGCTGTTTATATAATAGCCTCAGATATTAGGTTTACATCTAATTGTATAAGATGTATGAGTGAGGATGATACTGTTTATAAAATTGTGTAATGTGATTTTGGACTGTTTAATGAAGGAAACTCCAATTCCCTTTTGAGTTGAACTAAATCAGAGGACCGCCCATGAGCCCAGTTAGGGTCGGGCATCCTGGGACAGGCCCTTTTCTGCAACTCCCGAATAAAACCCTAACTTTGAGAAATTCTCACTAGATCATGTTTTTCTCCATTACGAGAGGACAAAGGTTACAGACCATGTTTTCTCTTTTAACCATACCACGTGGTTAAACTCTTAGACCATCGATAACGACAGAATAAGAACAAGTCTTTGATATTAATTACTAGTCTGCAGCTAGGAATTCGGTATCATTGAACGCGAAGAACGAAGATCGCCAAAACATCTATAACGAAATGAATCAATGTCACTCTGAACAATCCATTCTAACCACAACAGAAAGAGAGCAAGGACAAACTCTCCAACAGAAACTAACTTTTCCGCAGGGATCCCGACGACACACTGAGCGTAAATATATTGATTGCAATTGTTCCTGAATGAGTGAGCATTCATGTGCAAAGGATTAGCATTTCAATTGTTATAATTATCAACTCTGTAGTGACTTCTCAGCTGACCCCCACTTCCCTGTTGTCTAACAAGCCACCATGCCGGTTTAGCCCACTAGGGCACATTCCCCTATCATTTCTTGTAACCATATTTATTTTGTTTGTTTGTGTGTGCACTTCTGTAATTGTTTAGTTAGTTAATAAATGATTGAAGACAATTGATAACTCATAGTGAAGACTGGGTTTGTGCAGATAACCAACCATTTACGACGTTTGGAATGAGACTAACGTGAGGTAAAGTAAATAATTCATTCATTTGAAGACTAATTGATCAGATATAAAATATCTGAAAAGTTATATTAGGAAATTATAACTTTGTAATCTGAATATTTTCCCTGGTGCCCCGACTTCCTAGTTAATTACAGTTAGATGATTAATCAGTTTAATCGCGTAATACTAATTACAGAGAATCTTTGATAAAAACTAAAATTCATAATTTAATGATAGTAAAGACACGACACCACTGTACATTGATAACTAACATACATTTTTCGAAACTGATCCAACCAGTTAGTTAGATTTATTGCACCATTACTGAAATGGTTGTTCCAGTTTAGATAGTCTTCCTATTCAATTTCCTAACCTTAACAATCATTCCGAATGCAGGTTGCAGGTGAATACAAATTCCAAATGTTGGATATTCTAAATCTGTCTGGATTCCAATAGGTATAGGTAGTGATGTTACATTAGTTACCGGAGCTCCGAGGCAGGAGTCAAAATTGTTAAGCAGCTAACGTTCGAAAGCGGGTTGCTGATGTGTGTTTCACTTTATCAAAAGTACGTCATCATTGATATCCAAAGTCTTGTTTGATCATGTGCTTTTTCAAACCGTGTGTTGCAAAATGAGAGATCCCACTGATTTCGGCGTTGTTCCGGTGCTTTCTTTGATTCCAAGCTCCTTGCAAACTCTGACCTCTACTGGACACTATACTTACAAATTTAGTTAGGTGAAACTACATGTTCGAAATCCTTACTGGTAGTTTAGCAGGTCGAATACTGGGCTGTTCGCACTACCCTCTATAGGGCCTTCCTCTGACACCGCCTGGTATAGAGGTCCTGGATGGAGAGAAGCTTGGCCCCAGTGATGTACGGGGCTGTTCACTACCCTAAAGACTCATTTACATTGTCCTTTGAACTACAGTACCCTAGCTAGGCTAACTACAGTTGAAGTCGGAAATTTACATACACTTAGGTTGTAGTTTTGGCAAGTCGGTTAAGACATTACTTTTCTGCATGGCACAAGTAATTTTCCAACAATTGTTCACAGACAGATTATTTCACTTAATTCACTGTATCACAATTCCAGTGGGTCAGAAGTTTACGTACACTAAGTTGACTGTGCCTTTAAACAGCTTGGAAAATTCCAGAAAACGATGTCATGGCTTTAGAAGTCTCTGATAGGCTAATTGACATCATTTAAGTCAATTGGAGGTGTACCTGTATATGTATTTCAAGGCCTACCTTCAAACTCGGTGCCTCTTTGCTGGACATCATCGGAAAATCAAACGAAATCAGCCAAGACCTCAGGAAAGAAATTGTAGACCTCCACAAGTCTGGTTCATCCTTGGGAGCAATTTCCAAACACCTGAAGGTACCACATTCATCTGTCCAAACAATAGTATGGAAGTATAAACACCATGGGACCGCGCAGCCATCATACCACTCAGGAAGGAGACGCGTTCTGTCACCTAGAGATGAACCTAATTGGTGCGAAAAGTGCAAATCAATCCCAGAACAACAGCAAAGGACCTTGTGAAGATGCTGGAGGAAACGACATAACCTGAAAGGCCGCTCAGCAAGGAAGAAGCCACTGCTCCTAAACCTCCATAAAAAAAAGCCAGATTACTGTTTGCAACTGCACATGGGGACAAATATTGTACTTTTTGGAGAAATGTCCTCTGGTCTGGTAAACAAAAATAGAACTGTTTGGTCAGAATGACCATCGTTATGTTTGGAGGAAAAGGGGGAAGGCTTGTAAGCCGAAGAACATCCCAACCGTGAAGCATGGGGGTGGCAGCATCATGTTGTGGGGGTGCTTTGCTGAAGGAGGGACTGGTGCACTTCACAAAATAGATGGCATCATGAGGACAGAAAATTATGTGGATATATTGAAACAACATCTCAAGACATAGGTCAGGAAGTTAAAGTTTGGTCGCAAATGGGTCTTCCAAATGGACAATGATCCCAAGCATACTTCCAAAGTTGTGGCAAAATGGCTTCAGGACAACAAAGTCAAGGTATTGGAGTGGCCATCACAAAGTCCTGACCTCAATCCTATAGAAAATTTGTGGGCAGAACTGAAAAGGCTTGTGCGAGCAAGGAGGCCTACAAACATGACTCAGTTACTCCAGCTCTGTCAGGAATGGGCCTCAACCCTCAACCTTCTAGCCCGAAGTTCAGTGCGCTATAAACTGTGCCCCAAAAGCATGATTGTGTGGCAGTGTCGATATCCGCGCTTATAAACCGGGTCGTCACACTCAGTGAACTAATCCATTGGGCTCCCGAGTGGTGCACAGGTCTAAGGCATTGCATCTCATTGCTAGAGGCGTCACTACAGACCCTGGTTCGATCCCAGGCTGTATCACAACCGGCCAAGATCGGGAGTTCCATAGGGTGGCGCACAATTGGCCCAACATTGTCAGGGTTAGAGGAGGGTTAGGGGAAGGGTTGATACCTAGTCAGTTGTATAACTGAATGCATTCAACTGAAATGTGTCTTCAGCATTTAAGTGCCATAATCGACATCCACGTCATCGCCGCCCGGGGAACAGTGGGATAACTGCCTTGCTCAGGGTTAGGCCGGCATTGTAAAATAAGAATTTGTTCTTAACTGAACTTCCCTAGTTAAATCAAGGTACATAAAAAAATAGACTAAAAGCCAATTCATGCTTGATCCAAAAATGTGGTCGGAGGCTCCGTATGGAGGGTGTGACACAATTTCGGCGCCTCCAGAGGCCAAATCGAGCTCCATGCCGCATTGCCATGGCGTTCCCAAATTGTATAACAACAGGGAGGGCTCTGTATTGCTCTGCATTTACATGGTTGGTTGATGGTAGTTGGGGGCAGTACATCCTGTATCAACACAAACCCACTTCCTTGACAACAGCTCCGCGAAATTGCTGCCAATGCAGACGTCAGAACTTAATAGTTACCGTCGTCCTTCCGTTCTTCACTCTGCACACACTTGAAACATGGTCCAATCCTTTACAGTTCTTACACCTGCAGTGGTTTGGGGATGAAAGCTCGTACAGCGTATCGTACATAACCAAACTTCACATGTGAAGGTAGATGCTCTTTATAAAACAACAGGACCGTTAGACTTTCCTCGTTCTCCATTCACCCAGTCAGACTCCAGGCACCAACCACACCAGAAATTCTCTTCAGGTATTAAATCTGAACATCCTCGTCACCCTGAGATGACTCCTTTGACGGGCTCTCTACTCTCGAAGTTCAAAGCACAAAACTCTTCTTGTCCAAATTATTTTATTAAGGCCCACTGCAATGAATCAAAATAAGACCACTCCTTGTCACTCTGACAGTCTTGTCTTTTCCCAGCATACACTTCACCATTTTCAACACCTCAAGTGGGTTTCCCAAATACATCCTTACTCAACAAACGCATCCCAACAAGAAGCGATTCATTACCATTCATAGACGTATCCTTCACTCCAATTTTTGACAATTAATTTTTTATTTCAGTTTTCGACTGTTGTCCATTCAGAACATTAATCTTCATCAGCTTCACTCGACGTGATTCGAACTCGGCATTCACTTCCACCATTTTCCCCATCAACCATCAGACTACAACAGAATAGTCTACCTGTGCTAATTAATCGGAAGACAGACACCACAAACGTGTTGTCACTAAAAAATACTGCCTGCTGCAACTGTGTTAAAACAGTGTACAGGAAGTGTGTATTTTTCAGTTGTGATATTATTTTGATGTGATATGAAAGTATAAGGATTTCTGTTTCTAGAACCGTACCGCAATTGAGAATCGATTTACGTTTAGATGGAGTATTTGGCTGTTTTGTTTTCCAGAGCCAATTCAACCTTTTAAACAGAACATATAAGCTCCTTGGACTATAAGCAGGGTGGGAAATTAACACTAGCCACCAGCTAAATGTTAGTATATTTTGGCATTGACAGGTAGAATGTAATATTTCCATCCACATTGACAGGTAGAATGTAATATTTCCATCCACATTGACAGGTAGAATGTAATATTTCCATCCACATTGACAGGTAGAATGTAATATTTCCATCCACATTGACAGGTAGAATGTAATTTTCCATCCACATTGGCAGGTAGAATGTAATATTTCCATTGGACAGGTAGAATGTAATATTTCCATCCACATTGGCAGGTAGAATGTAATATTTCCATCCACATTGGCAGGTGGTCACACAGTGAATTTGTGAGAATATTTTTTTATGTGTTTGTCAGCTCTGTAAGATGAGAGTTTCAACATTACAGTGGTGAAAATGGGGTGTGGTACAGCATAGGTTCAAACAATAGAGAGAAATATGGAGACCTTTCCCGCTGGAACACTCTCTAATATCTACTACTATCTGTCGTGCTCTTTTCTTTGACATCACTTTTAATCCATTTCAAAACCATTCAATAAGTGTTTTATCATTACAAAACATGTGCATGCATTTTCTGTGATTTCTTTATGAATTTTCCACCCTGGTGGACCAAAAAGTACATTTCCCACCCGACCATAAGGAGTACCATTAGGCTCCTTTAATCCATTATTGGGCTAAGTAACCATCCATCCATCCCCCATTACAATCTACCCTCCTTACTTTCTCTCTGGTATCTGTTAGTGCCCAGCATCAAGGTTGTTCCAGCCAAATATAAGGTGAATGCACCAATTTGTAAGTCGCTCTGGATAAGAGCGTCTGCTAAATGACTTAAATGTAAATGAGTAAGGAACTATGGAACATTCAGGGACGTGCAGGTATAAGGTTGAATCCCACACTTTGCACTCCTGTTGAAATCATTTGTTTTATTTTGTATTGTATAAGCTTCTGTCTTTATAAGCATCCTAAATAATGCCATAGATTCCATTTTTGAAAAATAGTCAACTTGAAGACAAAAAAAGGGAAGGATGATGCAAACAAGGTATTCCAACTGATTATGGGCAAAAAAAAAAGTCAACGACTTACCGTTGCGCCACAGTTTTGATGAAACATTGGAGAAAAAAAACCCCATCTCTGATAATCACACGCTGCTATTTATTGCTGACCAGCAAATGTCTCTAATGTGCATTGTGAGCAGATAATTAAGTGCAGAGTAATGAACTGGTTTTAGGCACAATTTGGTGAAAGCGCCAAAGCCTTTAGAAAACCTTGGTTTCCCATCACTGCCAATAGGAATTACATATCATTTTGCAAGCCAGCATAATGTGACTTGCAGGCCTGATGCGGCCTGTAAACCAGGAGTTTCCTGACACCACTGTGTTAAGGTAAAACTAGACCATCAATGTAACGCCTTATGATAAATGTATGGTATTTTCAGAGTTAATTTGAATGATAGCATTTGCCTAGGTACTCACTTGGTTAAATCCACAGACCTTTAAAAGGAAATAATTCAATAACCAGGTCTCTGTCACTAACAAATAAAGTAATGGGTGGTAAGTCTACAATTAACTCAGACAGGGCACCCTGGGAAATATGCAAATTAGGCTTCACATCATACATTGTTAAAACAAGACCCCAAAATGATTTACAGTAACACTACAGGTGTCATTTACAGTACTGTAACACTACAGCATCAGCACTAAGTAAGGTGAGTTCAGTTTACTTTAAGTCAAGTGTTATGTTTTACACTGCAGGTGTTGTGTATTACTCTACAGTGGAGCTATGCAAACACCACAATCAAGTTAATTTGAACACTTTAAAAGTTGAATGGGGAACACTGAAACATCGTTAAACAAGTTTATGTGTTATGTTAACACCAGTATGGTGGGACTCATATGTTCACTGAAAATAGTGTACATTTTTATACTTCCCGAGTTAAATGGACACCATTGATTTGCCTGTGCAGTGATCAACTTGCGTCTTGTCTATCTGGTGGACAACTTTAAAAGACATGCATGTAAGATGTCAGCTATGTCTGGAACCTTATTTTATATCTACCGACTCAGAACTATGTTAGCTAAGCTTAGAACTAGCATTTAACCCTTTGGTAAGCTGCTGGTCTGTGGACAAAACGATACCTTTAATGATCACATTCTGTTGCGCTGAACAAAAATAGCATGGATAAGATGTTGGGTGTGCAGTGTGTCTATGACATTGTATATAAGACTTCCTGGTAAGATGAAAGAGTTGGCTTCCTACTGGAAATGCTTTTTCTGCACATTTTTGGGTGTCCAGTGGAGAATTGGGTTAGGGGATTTGGGAATGGGAATTGGGTGGGGAAAGCCGCTTTGGTTAAGATGCTGAGGAGAGGAGACATGGGATAAGTGGTGGATTGGGAGGTCCAGAGGTACAGACCACCTAGTGAAAGAGATGACATTGTGAATTGGTGTGTTTGGCAGATATTGGGACAACCAGTAACCCTTAACTCTCAATTATACAATTTTAAGATGTTTAAGGGAGTTTTTTTGTTAGGTTTTTACCAAAAACACCAATACTGTACAATCAGAGATTATTTTTTGGTGAAAATGTGCTATTTGGGAGCATATCGGTAATACTTTGAATATGGTTACATCAGGTTTTTGCTTTATTTTAATGTATGCAAAAATGCCCAGAACTTTGTTCCCTTAACTGCATAATATATGCATTTTATTAGTACTTAAACACCTGCCTGGTGATATACATCCTTCCTTTAAATTATCTAGAACTATAAATATTAATATGTCTGCCCCGGGTCGGGGAGGGAATAGGAAAGAGGAGGGAAATCGGAGAGTGGGTGGTTGATGGGGTTCAATGTTGAATTGAATCCAATCTGAAAATAAAAAGATTATAAATATATCTTGCTAAAATAAAAGTTGTAACTCACACTTTGCAAAATTATTCTATCTAATAACAATTAGTTTTTTGAGTTGGATCAAAATCAAATCCAAGTCTATTTGTCACAGAAGAAGCAATATCAGAAGAAGCAATGTCAGAGTCCGGGATATACAGTGCCTTCGGAAAGTATTCAGACCCCTTGACTTTTTCCACATTTTGATACGTTACAGCCTTATTCTAAAACTGATTAAATAAAAATAAATCCTCAGCAAATCTACACACAATACCCCATAATGACAAAGTGAGAACAGGTTTTTAGTTACTTTTGCACGTCTTAAAAATAAATAAAATACCTTATTTACATAGGTATTCAGAGCCTTTGCAATGAGACTAGAAATGGAGCTCGGGTGCATCCTGTTTCCATTGATCTTCCTTGAGATGTTTCTACAACTTGATTGGAGTAAACCTGTGGTAAATTCAACTGATTGATCCTGATTTGAAAAGGCACACGTCTTTCTATATAAGGTCCCACAGTACAGTACATGTCAGAGCAAAAACAAAGCCATGAGGTCGAAGGAATTATCTGTTGAGCCCTGAGACAGGATTGTGTCGAGGCATAGATCTGGGGAAGGGTACCAAAACATTTCTGCAGCATTGAAGGTCCCAAAGAACACAGTGGACTCCATCATTCTTAAATGGAAGAAGTTTGGAACAACCAGAACTCTTCCTAGAGCTGGCCGTCTGGCCAAACTGAGCAATCGGGGGAGAATGACCTTGGTCAGGGAGGTGACCAAGAACCCGATGGTCACTCTGACAGAGCTCTAGTTCCTCTGTGGAGATGGGAGGACCTTCCAGAAGGACAACCATCTCTGCGGCCCTTCACCAATCAGGCCTTTATTGTAGAGTGGCCAGGCAGAAGCCACTCCTCAGTAAAAAGAACATGACAGCCTGCTTGGAGTTTGCCAAAAGGCACCTAAAGAACTCTCAGACCATGAGACAAGATTCTCTGGACTAATGAAACCAAAATTGAACTCTTTGGCCTGAATGCCAAGTGTCACGTCTGGAGGCGGCGCTCCTAGTGGCAGGGGACTTTACTGCAGGGAAACTTAAATCAGTTTTACCTAATTTCTATCAGCATGTTAAATGTGCAACCAGAGGGAAAACAATTCTAGACCATTTTTACTGCACACACAGAGATGCATTCAAAGCTCTCCCTCGCTCTCCATTTGGCAAATCGGACCATAATTCTATCCTCATGATTACTTCTGACAAACTAAAATTGAAACAGGAAGCACCAGTGACTCGGTCTATAAAAAAGTGGTAAGATGAAGCAGATGCTAAACTACAGGACTGTTTTGCTAGCACAGACTGGAATTTGTTCCCGGGATTCTTCCGATGGTATTAAGTACACCACATCAGTCGCTGGATTTATCAATAAGTGCATAGAGGTTGTCATCCCCACAGTGACAGTACGTACATAGCCCAACCAAAATCCATGTATTACAGGCAACATTCGCACTGAGCTAAAGGGTAGAGATGCCGCTTTCAAGAAGCGGGATTCTAACTTGGAAGCTTATAAGAAACCCCGCTATGCCCTCCAACGAACCATCAAACAGGCAAAGCGTCAATACAGGACTACGGTCGACTCGTACTACACCGGCTCCAACGCTCGTCAGATGTCGCAGGGCTTGCAAACTATTACAGACTACAAAGGGAAGCACAGCCGAGAGCTGCCCAGTGACACGAGCCTTCCAGACGAGCTAAATAACTTCTACGCTCGCCCCCATAGACCACCATAGTCCCTGTAGCCAAGAACATTAAGGTAACCTGCCTAAATGACTAGCGACCTGCAGCACTCACGTCTGTAGGCATGAAGTACTTTGACAACAACAGCATTATCCCAGAAACCCTAGACCCACTCCAATTTCCATACCGCACCAACAGATCCACAGATGATGGAATCTCTATTGCACTCCACACTGCCCTTTCACACCTGGACAAAAGGAACACCTATGTGAGAATGCTATTCATTGACTACAGCTCAGCGTTCAACACCATAGTGCCCTCAAAGCTCATTACTAAGCAAAGGACCCTGGGACTAAACACCTCCCTCTGCAACTGGATCCTATTCTTCCTTGACGGGCCGCCCCCAGGTGTTAAGGGTAGGTAACAACACATCCGCCACGCTGATCATCAACACGGTGGCCCCTCCCGGGTGCGTGCTCAGTCGCCTCCTGTACTCCCTGTTCACCCAAGACTGCATGTCCAAGCATGACTCCAACACCATCATTAAATTGGCTGATGACACAACATTGGTAGGCCTGATCACCGGACAATGATGAGACAGCCTATAGGTAGGAGGTCAGAGACCACCACCAACATGTGGTGCAAGGACAACAACCTCTCCCTCAACATGATCAAGACAAAGGAGATGATTGTGGACTACAGGAAATGGAGAACCGAGCACACCCCTATTGATGGGGCTGTAGTGGAGCAGGTTGAGAGCTTCAAGTTCCTTGGCGTCCACATCACCAACAAACTAACATGGTCCAAGCACACCACGACAGTCGTGAAGAGGGCACAACAAAACCTATTCCCCCTCAGGAGACTGAAAAGATTTGGTATGGGTCCTCAGATCCTCAAAAGGTTTTACAGCTGCACAGTTGAAAGCATCCTAACGGATTGTATCAATGCCTGGTATGGCAACTGCTCGGCCTCCGACCGCACGGCACTACAGAGGGTAGTGAGTACAGCCCAGTATATCACCGGGGCCAAGCTTCCTGCCATCCAGGACCTGGACAGAGGCCCTAAAAATGGTAAGGTCTGTTGTATTCGGCACATGTGACAAATACAATTTGATTTGATGAAACCTGGCACCATCCCTACGGTGAAGCATGGTGGTGGCAGTATCATGCTGTGGGGATGTTTCAGCGGCAGGGATTGGAAGACTAGTCATGATCGAGGAAAAGATGAACGGAGGAAAGTACAGAAAGATCCTTGATGAAAACCTGCTCCAGAGCACTCAGGACCTCAGACTGGGGCGTAGGTTCACCTTCCAACAGGACAACGACCCTAAGCACACAGCCAAGAAAATGCATGAGTGGCTTTGGGACAAATCTTTGAATGTCCTGGAGTGACCCAGCCAGAGCCCGGAGAGACCTAACATCTCTGGAGAGACCTGAAAATAGCTGTGCAGCAACGCTCCCTATCCAACCTGAGGATCTGCAGAGAAGAATAGGAGAAACTCCCCAAATACAGGTGTGCCAAGGTTGTAGCGTCATACCCACGAAGACCCGATGCTGTAATCTCTGCCAAAGGTGCTTCAACAAACAAAGTACTGAATAAAGGGTCTGAATAGTTATGTAAATGTAATATTTCAATTTTTTTCCCTAAAAAAAACTATTTTTGCTTTGTCATTATGGTGTGTAGATTAATGAGGGGGAAAACCATTTCAGAATAAGGCTGTAACTTTACAAAATGTGGAAAAAGTCAAGGGGTCTGAATATTTTCTTGAATACACTGTAAATATGTGATGTGCATAGACAGTATGGACAATATATACTGTAAGTAGGAAAAAGGTATGTAAAGCAGTAGTTATATAGCATGAGCTATTTCGAGAATACCGTATAGATAATGTAATCAAAGTTGAATCCTTCAAAGATCAACCTACATATAAAAACAACAATGTTGCAGGAATGGTAATCTTATCTGTTCCCTACAACAGAAATGACTTCAGAACAATAAACATTTTTAAAGTGACCCGTGTTCAATGACTATGTATATAGGGCAGCAGTCTAAGCTGCAGGGTAGAGTACTGGGTGGTAGACGGCTAGTGACAGTGTCTAAGGTGCAGGGCAGGGTACCAGCTTTGATGCACCAGTATTTTCTCCACCTGCTAGAAGGTAGCAGGACGATTAGGCCGTGGCCAGGTGGCTGATGTCCTCGATGATCTTCATGGCCTTCCTGTAACACCGGATTCTGTAAATGTCCTGGGACGGGAGACATTGTGCCCTCAGTGATGCGTTGGGCTGACCGCGCCACCCACTGGAGCCCTGTGGTTGCGGGCGGTGCAGTTGCCGTACCAGGCAGTGAACAGCCCGGCAGAATGCTCTCGATGGTGCATTTGTAGAGGTTTGTGAGGATCTGAGGGGTGAGGCCAAAATTCTTTAGCCTCCTGAGGATTAAGAGGCGCTGTTGCGCCTTCTTCACAGCTCCTCAGTGATGTGCACGCCGAGGAGCTTTTAATCCTCTCCACTGCAGCCCCATCTATGTGGATGGGGGCTTTCTCTCTCTGCATTCTCCTGTCGTCCACGAACAGCTCTATCGTTTTGTTTGACGTTGAGGGAGAGGTTATTTTCCTGGCACCAATCTGCCAAGGCTCTCACCTCCTCCCTGTAGGCTGTCTAGTCATTGTTGATGATTGAGTTGGAGATGTGCATAGCCACGCAGTCATGGGTAAATAGAGAGTACAGGAGGGGGCTGAGCATGCACCCGTGGGGCCCCATGTTGCCTTCCTTCACCATCTGGGGTCGGCCTGCCAGGAAGTCGAGGACCCAATTTCACAGGGAGGGGTTCAGAGCCAGGGTCCTGAGCTTAAGAGTGGTGAGCTCGGAGGGCACTACAATGTTGAAGGCTGGGCTGTAGTCGATGGCCAGCATTCTCACATAGGTATTCCTCTTGTCCAGGTGGGATAGGGGAGTGTGCAGTGCAATGGCGATTGCGTCGTCTGTGGATCTGTTGGGGGGGGGTATGCAAATTGTAGTGGATCTAGGATAATGGGTAAGGTGGAGGTGATATGGTCCTTAACCAGCCTCTCAAAGCACTTCATGATGATAGTAATTTAGTTCAGTTACCTTCGCTTTCTTGGGTACAGGAACAATGGTGAACATCTTGAAGCAAGTGGGGACAACAGACTGGGATAGGGAGAGATTGAATATGTCCGTAAACACTCCAGTCAGATGGTCTGCATATGCTCTAAGGACACAGCTTGGGATGTTGTTTAGGCCAGCAGCCTTGAGAGGGTTAACATGCTTGAATGTCTTACGTTGGCCACGGAGATCGGGAGGACACAGTTCTCGTAAACGGCGGGGCCCAATTTGGTGGCTCAGCTAAAGGAATTTAGCTTGTGCGGGAGTGAGGTGTTGGTGTCCGCGACGTGGCCATCTTTCCCTTTATTATCAGTGATTGTCTGGAGTCCCTGCCACTTTGTTCCTGTACTGTTGTTTTTACCTCTGATTGCCTTGCAAAAGTCAAAGCTGGTCTGTTTGTACACGTCCATGTTCCCAGTCACCTTGCCGTGGTTAAATGTGGTGGCTTGTGCTTTCAGTTTTGCGTGAATGCTGCCATCTATCCATGGTTATTGGTTTGGGTAAGTTGTAATCATCACAGTAGGAACAACATCCTCTATGCACTTCCTGATGAACCCAGTTACTGACTCGATGTATACGTCGATATTATTCCAAAAGACAACCCGGAAAATCAAAACAATCCTGAAGCATGAATTCCAATTGGTCAGATCAACATTGAACAGTCCTCACTACCTATAGGTGGTGGATTCATGCTTATAAAAGTGTTCCTAAAGATTTATACAAGTTAATTACTTTCAAATCAATAAGAGACTTTAACCTTTTGTGACCTCCAAGTTGTTGATTCCATTTAAGACCAACTCCAGGGAATAAAACCTACTCATAAGAGGAAGTGTAATTATTTTCTTAATAAGGAGGAAATTGATTTCTTAAGTCACCATTAAATGGAACTAATGTAAATAAATTACTTATAGCAGGACATTGCAATGTGTTTTTCAAGACTACATCGACAGTCATTAGTTGACTGATGTATTGAGTTGGCTCACTTCCTGTATCTCTGACCTTTCTACACCCACTCAAACAAACATAGAATTGGTTGAGAAAACCACAACTGCATTACAGAAAAACGTCCCATGACAGAAGTGTGTCTTAAGTTGCTGTTATAAAGGCATTACGAATGTATAAACATGGGGATTACAGTACCCCAAAAATGAAGGCATCGTATGGTAAAGTACTCAATTCTAAATTCTGTCAAAGGAGGATTAAATGTTTTCATCACAGAACAAAGATTAGAAGGTGGCTTGATAATACATTATAGGATTGTTTAATGCCAAATCTTCTGATATTAGATTGTGAATTACTCTTCATGCTGGAATGGAAAAGCTCAAGGGGCAATTATTATTCATCCTAATTAATCAGTTGGAGGTACAGAACAAATTCATGTGATTTTGGAGAAGAGGCACCATGCAGCATCAGGACCCATATTCATAAAGAATCTCAGAGTCGTAGGAGTACTGATCTAGGAATAGGTCCCCCACTGTCCATATAATCCTGTTCATTATGATCTAAATGGCAAAAAAATGAATCTAGATCAGCAGTCCTACTCTGAGATGCTTTAGGAATATGAGCCCAGACTTTGTCAACATGACCCAGAAAAGGTTTCTTTGCCAAGGCTCTTTTCTGCTGCTACTCTTCCTACCAACTCTCTTTAGTAAAAATTATTTTGGAAGCACTTGCAAGTTTATAGTTAATAATTTAAGGTCTTGGCAGTTAGCAAAACAAATCTGAAAACATCAACATGTCAAACGCTAAAGATGATTTTTACTTGTTAGGTCAAGTTTTGCTATTCAAAACAACTTTGTTGATATAAAATAAACCAAGCATAGGTATACATTATTTCCACAAAATGCACCTCCGTTGAGTCAATTCCAATAAATAGCCAATAGGAGAAAGGCAAGGCAATAAAGTATAAATTCCATGTAGGCATACTATATAATTAGTTGGGTTATTGATTTGACTTACAGGCTTATTTTCAGGTGTCACTCATTCCACTCCAAATGTAAATCGGCCAGGCAGCTTAATCAAGCATAGAAACTCTGTACATGGCAACTCAGTCGCGAGTCAAGTTCATGTGCATAGCATGACTTCATTGTAAACAAATCAGCCAAAGTGGGACATGCACAAGCAGGGGGAATTACAAACCTGATGATGTGTGCTGTCGCCCAAAACCAAACAATCATGATCTCCAGGCTCCGAAATATTGGATTTGTGCTAGCCTATGCTAGGCATATAGGTTCTGTTGTACTCTGCCTGGAGATTTCCCCAGTACAGGGGTTTAACGACTGAACGAGGCATTGTGGTAAAGTCACTGTGTGTGTGGTACTGGCTCTGTCTAAATCTAAATGAATGGTTGTCAACATAACGGTTGGTGTTTGTTTACCACGCCAACAGCCATTCAAAAAGACATTGTTACATAGCCCTGACACTTTTTGGCAAACGGTCGTCTTTTGGCATGACAGTCGCTCTGTCTAACTCAGAGGTTGTCAAAATAGAACTTGTTTTTTGGTAATGTTGTTTGCTTAAATGTAGCCCAGTGTACAGACTGAGGGTGCTCTGAACTCCACTGAATGGCTGAGGCAATGATGGAGCGATCCAGCGATGGGTTAAATAATCAATGCTATTGAAATGTGGCTGTCTGGTTTATGCAGCTCTTTACAATTAATTAGCCTCTGCTGTGCTCTTGAAATATGAAGATGGGGGTAGTCCATTTTTCATAGCGCCAAAACTTTATGGTTATATCATTAAAATGTATTCGGAAGGGGATCTAATTAACACACATTTGCAAGTACATTTTAAGAAAAATCATCTGGGCACACAAACAAAATAGGCACTGTATCGGTATGCATTTATTTGGCAAGGAAGGAATAAACTTTAGTGGCAGACAAAATATGCTATTTAGTCTAATAATAATTTATTACATTTAAATTGTGTTTTTCATTACAGAAATAATCTAAAAGTTCAGTATCTGGTTTATTGTGTGCTATGGATACTGAGAATGTTGCATTTCTGCATTTCATTGCCTTCCCATCTTTTCAACTAAAAAAGCCTATGGGCTGAAAAGCTGAAGATAACTATTTCAGTAAGGAATACATTGATGAAACAGGATCTACCTTGAGCATTGCAGTCTAGTCTAGCATCCTAGTGCAGAGTGGGGTTTTCTCTTTGTGCATTTCATGTTTAATAGACTCTCCCCAGATAACCTACAGTACATTCCAGAAGTCTGTTTGTCTAAAATATCAGTTGTCTTTTCTTAGGGATTTTTCCAAAATGTATCCTCCACACTCCTATCCCCAACGGAGCATCAAAGTCTGAGAGACAAAAACCTCATGGCTTGCAGGCATCTTTACATGAATAACTATTTCCTTTCAATAGCTTGTAACACTTTCTGGTTAAACTATTGTAAAGAGGGGCTTTTGAGGAGGGAGTCAGAAGTGTAAGTGTTGTACTTTACGCTGCGAGGTGTTCGTCATTGATGATCACCAAACTCACTGGCCAGTGGAGGGAAGAAACGATTCTCTTGGATCAAAACATCTGCTGCCAAAGATGCAGATCAGTATTGGTTTCTCATGGGACCTTGTCTGAGCACAAAGAAACTCATGTCCCATTGCCGGTGCTCTACAGTTTTGAAATGATACATCATTTAAGAGCACTAAAAGTGTGGTTTTTGCTTCGTTTATTTTACGTGCCTCCTCCACTAGATATGAGTCATAAACATGTTATAGAGCAGAAACAAACCAAAACATTGAGCCAGAATACATGAGCCGCAGCCTTGACAGCAGGCAAAACAATGTACTATACAGTAGCTTCAGGTAGGTGGGGGGGTTTAGCTATTCGCTTACCACTCTTCTCCCAACGGAGGACTGTAATACATCCACTGCTCTCGTCTCTCAGTAAAGTCCCCAGTGACAACAAGACTGTAAAGCTGAGAAAGCCCTTTCATTTTTACCCAACAACTCCACCGTCTGAGACATCAGCACATGCGAGAGCATTAGAGCAGGCGGCGCTTGGTATTCCTCGTCATTGAAAATACAATTGGGGGAAAATCAGTGTTGCAAAGAAGTGCGAGAGATTTGTCAACATATTATGACATAGAATAAACATGGAATATACAGCCATCAATCAGTACTGTTTTCATCTCATTTCAACCAACGTTGTAAACATGAGCGTGTGTAAAAATGCCAACTGAAACACATTGACTTAACCTGACTAACAGGTTGTTACATCAAATTTTAACAATCACCACAACTATGCATACGTTGACATATCATTTTTAATTTTTCATCCTACGTTCAATTGGCTGGCGAAAATTACATTGAATTTTAGATTTGATTAGCCATATTTATTTGACCTTGTTTCAATGTTGATAGTAAAATGGTATGTTTTCCAAGTACATTGTTTCAACGGCATGCTATCAACCTAAATAAAATAGTTCAATTCAAATAAAACATGAAGCCACCATCCAGTGTTTTCTGCCTGAATAGTGACTCCTATTGGTATATGAGGGGTAACGCTCTTCAGTGAGAACGAGTCTTCCATCCAGCTGCCTACCTCTATGTACCCTGCTTAGCTTTGGAAACATGCTGTATATCATGTCAACACATTTAGACACTGGCCAGCTTCCATACTAATTTCCATAGACTACATAAATAACATTAAATACACTACATGAAAAAGTATGTGTGTTCGACTGCTCGTCGAACATCTCATTCCAAATTCATGGGCATTAATACAGAGTTGGTCCTCCCTTTGCTCCTCTAACAGCCTCCACTCTTCTGGGAAGGCTTTTCCCTTTCCACTAGATGTTTCAACATTGCTGCGGGGTCTTGCATCCATTCAGCCAAAAGCGCATTAACGAGGTCGAGCACTGACGTTGAGTGATTAGGCCTGGCTCGCAGTCGGCATTTCAATTCATCCCAAAGCTTGTTTTATGGGGTTGAGGTCAGGGCTCTGTGCAGGCCAGTCAAGTTCTTCCACACCGATCTCGACAAATGATTTCTGTATGGACCGCACTTTGTGCAAGGGGGTATTGTCATGCTGAAACAGGAAAGGGGCTTCCACCAAACTGTTTCCACAAAGTTGGAAGCACAGAATCATCTAGAATGTCATTGTATGCTGTAGCATTAAGATTTCCGTTTACTAGAACTAAGGGCCTAGCCCTAACCATGAAAAACAGCCCAGACCATTATTCCTCCTCCACCAAACTTTACAGTTGGCACAATGTATTGGGGCAGGTAGCGTTCTCCTGGCATCCGCTAAACCCAGATAACGGTGCCAAGTTCAACGTCACTGAGCTCTTCTGTCGATTGCGCAACCAGGGGTGGAAAAACATTGGATCATTGTTACTCTAACTTCCGCGACGCATATAAGGCCCTGCCCCGCCCTCCTTTCGGAAAAGCTGACCACGACTCCATTTTGTTGATCCCTGCCTACAGACAGAAACTAAAACAAGAGGCTCCCACGCTGAGGTCTGTCCAACGCTGGTCCGACCAAGCTGACTCCACACTCCAAGACTGCTTCCATCACGTGGACCGGGATATGTTTCGTATTGCGTCAGATAACAATATTGACGAATACGCTGATTCGGTGTGCGAGTTCATTAGAACGTGCGTTGAAGATGTCGTTCCCATAGCAACGATTAAAACATTCCCTAACCAGAAACCGTGGATTGATGGCAGCATTCGCGTGAAACTGAAAGCGCCAACCACTGCTTTTAATCGGGGCAAGGTGACTGGTAATATGACCGAATACAAACAGTGCAGCTATTCCCTCCGCAAGGCTATCAAACAAGCTAAGCGTCAGTACAGAGACAAAGTAGAATCTCAATTCAACGGCTCAGACACAAGAGGCATGTGGCAGGGTCTACAGTCAATCACGGACTACAAGAAGAAATCCAGCCCAGTCACGGACCAGGATGTCTTGCTCCCAGGCAGACTAAATAACTATTTTTGCCCGCTTTGAGGACAATACAGTGCCACTGACACGGCCTGCAACGAAAACATGCGGACTCTCCTTCACTGCAGCCGAGGTGAGTAAGACATTTAAACGTGTTAACCCTCGCAAGGCTGCAGGCCCAGACGGCATCCCCAGCCGCACCCTCAGAGCATGCGCAGACCAGCTGGCCGGTGTGTTTATGGACATATTCAACCAATCCCTATACCAGTCTGCTGTTCCCACATGCTTCAAGAGGGCCACCATTGTTCCTGTTCCCAAGAAAGCTAAGGTAACTGAGCTAAACGACTACCGCCCCGTAGCACTCACTTCCGTCATCATGAAGTGCTTTGAGAGACTAGTCAAGGACCATATCACCTCCACCCTACCTGACACCCTAGACCCACTCCAATTTGCTTACCGCCCAAATAGGTCCACAGACGATGCAATCTCAACCACACTGCACACTGCCCTAACCCATCTGGACAAGAGGAATACCTATGTGGGAATGCTGTTCATCGACTACAGCTCGGCATTCAACACCATAGTACCCTCCAAGCTAGTCATCAAGCTCGACACCCTGGGTCTCGACCCCGCCCTGTCTAACTGGGTACTGGACTTCCTGACGGGCCGCCCCCAGGTGGTGAGGGTAGGCAACAACATCTCCACCCCGCTGATCCTCAACACTGGGGCCCCACAAGGGTGCGTTCTGAGCCCTCTCCTGTACTCCCTGTTCACCCACGACTGCGTGGCCATGCACGCCTCCAACTCAATCATCAAGTTTGCGGACGACACAACAGTGGTAGGCTTGATTACCAACAACGACGACGAGACGGCCTACAGGGAGGAAGTGAGGGCCCTCGGAGTGTGGTGTCAGGAAAATAACCTTACACTCAACGTCAACAACACTAAGGAGATGATTGTGGACTTCAGGAAACAGCAGAGGGAACACCCCCCTATCCACATCGATGGAACAGTAGTGGAGAGGGTAGCAAGTTTTAAGTTCCTCGGCATACACATCACAGACAAACTGAATTGGTCCACTCACACAGACAGCATCGTGAAGAAGGCGCAGCAGCGCCTCTTCAACCTCAGGAGGCTGAAGAAATTCGGCTTGTCACCAAAAGCACTCACAAACTTCTACAGATGCACAATCGA
Source organism: Oncorhynchus nerka (assembly GCF_034236695.1). Classification (NCBI taxonomy): domain Eukaryota; kingdom Metazoa; phylum Chordata; class Actinopteri; order Salmoniformes; family Salmonidae; genus Oncorhynchus; species Oncorhynchus nerka. Next base: position 55,765,726 of record NC_088420.1, on the reverse strand, counting down.
GAGCATCCTGGCGGGCTGTATCACCGCCTGGTACGGCAACTGCTCCGCCCACAACCGTAAGGCTCTCCAGAGGGTAGTGAGGTCTCCACAACGCATCACCGGAGGCAAACTACCTGCCCTCCAGGACACCTACACCACCCGATGTTACAGGAAGGCCATAAAGATCATCAAGGACATCAACCACCCGAGCCACTGCCTGTTCACCCCGCTATCATCCAGAAGGCGAGGTCAGTACAGGTGCATCAAAGCTGGGACCGAGAGACTGAAAAACAGCTTCTATCGCAAGGCCATCAGACTGTTAAACAGCCACCACTAACATTGAGTGGCTGCTGCCAACACACTGACACTGACTCAACTCCAGCCACTTTAATAATGGGAATTGATGGGAAATGATTTAAATATATCACTAGCCACTTTAAACAATGCTACCTTATATAATGTTACTGATAGAGGAATTTTAGATTCCTCTATGCTTTAATTGCCAAAACCAATTTCACACTCGTTTCTATTCATTAATGAGGTGTAAGTTCATTAATTATGCATGAAGTAGATCGAGACCAGTCTTAAAAGCCAGGTAAAGAGCGTTTAATTCCAGAGAGTACTAAATGCTTACACACATTACCACAGGTTATAAACTGAAAATGACGTCAGCGTTTTCCAAACGTTCCGTTTCACAAACAGAGGGCCCCTCTAATTCTCAAGCCTCCGCGTTATCAGCACGAAGTCAAGGCCAGTCAGCATAAATCAACATTCCCGACCATTTTGGAGATGGCCCGTTCCCACCACCTGGAGATTTGTACAACTGAATGAACTTAAAGAACAGACCTTCATTGTTACTAAACTTCCTGACTACATTATATACAATTGTGAAAGGGAGCAAGAGGGACAGTACATTATAGCATTTGGACTAGTCAGTTTCTGATTGGAATGTATACATAATTAGTCATTTCAAACATATTTTCCTCTATCAATCCTCCCTTTGATCAAATATTATACATTCAAATCTACAAAATAAAAATATTATTATAAATGTTTACCCGACTCTTCACCCATCTTCAATCAAATCTAACCTTAACTCCAACTGTTTTTAAATCTGCATCAGAATCATAACTCCTCTTTCAGGATTCTTTCTTTTTACAATCTTTATCAAAAAACAGTTTAATCATTGAAACAAATTACAATCTAATTCCCCTTCATCTCAACACTATTCTCATCAAACATAAATTCCCCACAAATGACAGATCCGGATTCGTCCACTTCCTCTGTAGACATGCCTTCAGTCCTCCACAGGTCAGAATCTGGAATCGGCCCATAACGCACCATCTGTAGGGTCATTGATCTTTCCAGAGTCCTGGAAACAAGGCCTCGCACACAGGGAATTAGACAACAGCCGCATAAAATTAAAACAGTCATACAGGTAGATACAGCCCAAAACACCACATTTTTCCATAAATACTGTCTACCCAATTTAGTTCAGAGAAGTATCCACCCCAGAGTTTCTGCCAACCCGTGAGCCAGGGTGGTCAAACCAGCTGAGGCTTCGGGCACTGATTCGTCCGGAGCTGTGCTACCCGGGATGTAAGACATGGTCCTGATTACCACGCCCACTTCCTCCTTTTATCCTATGCAATTCTATTCTGTCAGGTCTTCCAGCTGGTTGCTTCAGTCTGTTCTACAAAACCTTTAATAACACCTTTGGTATTCCTGCTAAAGCGCTGTTGATTACCATAACTATAATTACACACCTCGTGGAACCCCAATGTTATCAATATATACTCTGTCGTCAAAAGACCCAGATGGAGCATCTCTTCTCTCTCGTTTTGGCTAACTTCATGTCTTGGTGTTGTATGAGTGTAAAAGGCATTCCTAACCCATCCAATCAGTCAAACTCATTCCCCCGCACAACCACCAGATGGCGACACTGGCCCATTTTATTTCATTGAAATCCCCAGAGTTCAACCAGCCTGTCAATTCAGACATGGTCTCGTCAGTGGTCATTTTCTCTGTACCAACTTGGTTCCTGGGGATATAAATAGTGACAACTGTCATTATCTGGCATTCCTGCTTTCATGAACAGCTTTAACATACATGCCATTCCCTTAGGGGAATTAATTCCGTTCAGTGGAAAAGGGATAGTTGTTAACTGGGGTTTAGCGTTCGCACAGACATAACATTCTTCTTTAGCCACTGATCTGGCCGTATTGAATCCATTCCAACCATAAGTTGGACTCCCCAAACCCAGTCTCCACTTCTATAACTTCTTTGAGGTCTTTGGTCTGAACTATTCGTACCTTTATACAATACTTCCTCTGTTCAGGAACACAGTCCAAAACGCCAACCCTTACTATACTCCACCTGGTCCCAAATTGAGTGTATGGGTTTACGTAGCCATCCCTTTCAGTGTGAGCTATGACCTGTCCACGATCAATATGGTGATTTACACAAATACTTCCCATAGAGTCCCATGGTTCTAGACTGCCAAGGGGTGAATGACCCCAATTGATCTACACAAAATTCTACTGAGAGATCCTTGCCCAATTCCACCCTCACTTCCTTACTATTTTGTTTCAGTGACCTTCTGAGAATCTTAGGTAACATCCCATTTCCCTCATCTAGCACATGAGTCAAATTATCCTCTTTGGCACTTTCCGGGGGATCATGGTGAATCAGGAATATGGCCCCCACAATAAAACAGCTCAGGACGGTCAGTGCGCACGTGAAGCCCCACCCTCTCCCCGAGAACATATCAACAGCCAGAGGCCAAGCCATCACTTCACTTCTATTAACGCTCACAGCTGGGGAAAGGTCGGGTATAGGGAATCTTCAGAAGGAGTTTGACCCCCGTTCCATATGGGTCACGGTTCCTCTCCTACTCCTGTGATCGTCCGACAGTGCTAGTGTGACTTACCCCCCTACAATGTGTGATATGTACCCAGGTAGCTCTTTCGGCTAATCTCACAGCGAAGGCAGTCACCAGTAGTACTTGGAATGGTCCCTCCCACCGAGGCTGCTTCCAGTTTTTTTTCTTTTTAGTGATTGGATCCAGATCCAGTCTCCTGGTTGAATCTCGTGTGCCACCTCCCTCTGTAGTTCTCCTGCTGGGCATAAAACTTTTGACCATACAGGTTTGGTTAATAAAACAGTTTCTTATTCGTCAAACCAATTACATTTATTTTTTATTTTTTATTAGTTAATTATCCCGTAGGTCACATCCTATTCTAGAACACTATTTACCCATCCCCCTTTTGTTACCTGGCTCTGCCCAGGTAACAACCTTGCCTTATTCTTATACAATGACTTAGATAAGATTTAGTGAATTATCCTTATGTCTGAAATTCCATTTAGGATGTTATCTTTTCTCTTCCTGGCCCCCCCTCTAACTTCTCTGCTCTCCAACCTTCAAGGTCTCTGCAGTGCGGGGGAGGGCTCCTCTGTATGTTTCTCATGTTTTCCAAATTTGAACTACATGGGAACTACAAACCCATGGACCCTCTTTTAGAAAAAAAAACCATGTCTATGAGCGGCTTTTCTCCAAATTCCTTAATCAATCTATCTTAATCCTAACAATAATCCTAACTCCTCATAGATGTCCTATATTCCTGTTAAATATAATACTATTTAAAAACTTATAATCTAATAAATGCTAACCATATTAAAAATCCTTCCTACACTAACAAGCCCTCTCCTTGGGGACCCTCAGTATTCTATCTGACAATAACATGGATTTAATGTGTTGCAAAGTGTGGAATAAAACTTTGGTCCTGTAAAACAGAGTAAAGCAGAACAAAGCATTCTTATAACCCATCTGGTCCTCTCAGCTATTCTTATCCAGCACCAGGTGGGCACCATGCCACCCTTCACGACAGGGAGAACAAACATACATGGGTCATCCTCAGTCAGTCTTATCCTCCCCTCAAAGCATGCTTCACCTCAGCCTCTCCAACTGGAGCATCAAGCAAAGGCATCATGCCTGAAGCCTTAACCACATCTGTAACAGACTTAAAACACGGTATGATGCAAGCAGCACATCACATTAATAACAAATAATAAAGTTCAACAGTACTCCCAGGTTTCCCCCATATCATGGAAAACCTATCCACCTTTGTGGGATTCCCTATGCCATAAGGATATCCTCTTCTCCAGTCCCAGAACTGTCCCAAGTTGGTTATCATGTAATCCCCATACGGACACCCTCCCCATTACACAGGTAATGTCCCCTGTCTTTGACACTCCTGTACACGGGTGTTAAAATCAAATAAAAATACCTAAATTTCTTCCCTGCCCTGTTGGCTCAAAATATGTTATCTTCCCCTATTTATTCTCAATGATGAACATGACTTTCTCTCTGTTACAATACAGACTTCCTAATAGCCCATTCAAAAAAACCTCACAGCTAATGTTATAAGACAGAATCCTGAACCACTTTCTCATTTGCGGTTCAAACAGTAATTCTAAACCCTCAACCAGAACTGCTTCATTTCTAATGAATTTACCTTAACACTAGTAACTCAATATGACCCCATTCATTATACAAATGACTCTCCCCTGGGGCTGATCAGACCCCAGAAGCCAGTCATGATAAGGTCAAAAGGTCATACCATATTAGACATAAAGATCCCTTTTATCCTTACAATAGAAATAGTCACCTGTATAATTCAAACCCATAAAAAAAACATCTCATAAGGTTCCATATGTGATCGTGTCTCTTTAAAATCTCCTTGCACTAAAACAAATCATTGTAACAGTTGTTCTATATATATATAATTTGCAGACCTTTTTCAATTTGGTCGTTTAAAGCTGCTCTCTCCCCCAAAATTATAATCCCAGGAGGCCTCTAAAAGTGACACCACATCCCTAACTATCATTCACTAATGCTACCTCGAATCAGAAACTCAATAAGTGAACTATAACTAAAACCTAATGATAATTCCCCTTTGACTCAATTCAATAATCATAAGTTTTAAACATCGTCTACGGATATGTTTACTTAAATGACCATGCTACCTTTAGATACAATTCACCCGATAACATTATTATCCAATGCATTACTTTTTCTCTCTGCCGCAAATGTCGTACATTTCGCAGTGTAAGGAATCCGTAATTTAATAAATATGCGTTTGCATTCCCTCATGGCTTTTTTAATTTACTTACTTATGGGTAACTTTCATCCGTTCCGGAACAAAGAGTTCTACCTAAACCCGCCAGAACACACTGTTCAACTAAGTTAAATCAAACCCAAAAATTGACTATAACCAATAAACAAATAAACAAAACACTTTTATCTCAACTTCTGAAAGGTTTACTCGAAGCCTCGATACACACTCTAATAGCCATACAGTTTGCTCCGTTATTCCCAGTCTTCTGGTGACAAAAGTGTCGCGCTAGTGACGTCATCATCAAGCGCTCAATCTGCCAATTCGTAGCGACTTCAAATGAATTGTAAATAATTCTTGTTCGATTAACCAAACCTAATTTTTCACATCTGTTCAAATCCTGAATTATAATTTACCCCCCCAACCAACATCTCTAAATTCGCCAATTTTATAAAAGCTTTTTGATGGGCATAAATCATAATTGTCTCTTTGTTATCATTTAGAATCCATTTTGCTCTAAATACCTGTCTCGTCTTTGACTTAGTATTTTAATTACAACTCTATTCCCAATACGTTATTCACTTGTCTAATTACAACTCAGACCAGCATTAGCGAGTGCTCGCCCTAAAAATGCCTTGTCTCTGGGAACAGGGAAATCCCCTTAACCCAAACATTTACTCCTACAACGACACCCAATAATTCTTATGATCCCTTCACGTCGTTCGTTTTAAATCTCTTGATGTTTCATGTAACTTATTTTTCTCTCTTTGAATTGTCGTCCCACAATATTTTTTCCACTGTCATACACTCAAACCACTGTGATTACCGTGCACTGTCCCTTTAAGATAAGACTTTTCATTTGTTCCCAACGAGAACGGAAATCAGATCATTTTTAGAATACGTTACTTTTTGTTCAAATTCACTGGTGTTACCTTAACCAAAGATCAATAATCAGAAAAACAATCACAACTTCTTACGATTAAACTATTCTTACCTAATTTATAGTCCAAAGCGTTGCACTATATAGCCCCATTGAGTGTCTAGCAATTCCTTTGCTTGGCTGTAGGCACAAATCTGCCCGCCTTTGTAAAATATATATTCCCTATTCAGATTGAGTTCAGTTTTAAATTCTAATCATCAGAGTAAACTCAACCGAATTTCTCAATTTACTATACCCTAACATTAAACGTACCATGTTTTTGTGTTAAACTTCTCATGTCAATTGATTCATAATTAGCCGTAACGTCCAGGCAGGCTGGAATTGTATTGTATCTCTCCGGTATCCCCTCCATTTAACTTTAGGTAACTCTCTTCTATGATACATCTATTTAATTACGACTCTCATCTCAATACATTATTCCACCAGATCATTTTGGGCAAAATAGCATTTTACATTGACATTGCCTCGCCATTATTTTTAATGACTTCTTTTATCAAATCTATCTAGAACACATAATATCCGTTCCGTTATATCTTTTGCAAACACTGGCGACCTTATTTTTCAGGCAAAACATGCAAATAGGTCAATTACGATCTAAAATCAATTTTAGTTAAACGGGAACCGAACCGTGGATTACCGTAGGTGAGACTGCCGCGCTCACCACTCCCCTACCAGCACAATGGAATTTGACTGAGACTCTCCGCAAATATACCCATTTTCACAGTTAATTGTATTTGTTACTCCGACATCTAGACAACAGAAAATAGCCCAAATTTAAACGCCCAACGTTTTCTCTCAGTTTAGGATTCTCATTAATCTAAAGTCTGACATTTAACTCACCCGTATACAGTAATCACCTGTTCCGTTTCTTCCCACGGAACCTCAATCACACGATCACTTTTCACTATCAAGAACACTGACTACCAAGAACCGGGAAAGACCCCCCATACATACATCGCTCGATCTCCCGTCAGTTCTGGGGCTTCTTTCGAGGCCTTTCTCCCCATTCTTAATCCTTACCGTTACTAGTAGCTATGGTCTTTAAACACTTATCTATGCCTTTCTATATAATTTTCAATTCTATATGCGTGCAGTTCTATAAATTTGTAATTTACCGTTACTTAGTTACTTCTAGTTACTATTCTGCTTGCCATGTGTGTGTCCCTTTAAAAATAATCAGTATGTATTTTCCATCTCGGTCGGGTGCGTTTCTCATGATTTAAGTTTAGCTCTTTTATGGAAATCTTACTCTACTAAAGTCTGACATTAAATCTCACCCGTATACAATACATTACTGTTCCTTTAGGACTTTTACTAAAATTGTCGCTCCAAATCAGCCTACTTGTAGGGTTGACCGAAGACAAATAGACCAAGTCTCAAAAGTTTCCGTCCACTCGTCGTTCAATCTGATATTAGTTTTCACCCGTATATAGCGATCACTACAGTAATCCCTATTCCTTTAGGACTTTGAACTAAAATATCGCCCCAAATATAGCTTAATCTGTAGAGTTGATTGAAAATGACCAACGGAAAAGCAACTCAATTGTTCCCCATAATCAAAATAAAGACCTTTATATCTATGGGGTCACTTGTTCCGTCTTTCCGCTGGATACATTGTTCAATCTGACATTTAACTCACCCGTATACAGTAATCATCGTTCATTTAAAAATAATCAGTATGTATTTTCCATCCTGTGAACCGCGTCCATAGAAGACTTTTGATCGGACATCACATTTTCCCCATAGGATATTCCTTCTGGGACTTTCAACGTAAAATGTCTCAAATCTCACTTCTCTAGACTAAGTTGACCTCTCCTGTGAACCACGTCTATAGAAGACTTTTGATCGGACATCCAATTTCACTTTCAACGTAAAATGTCTCAAATCTCACTACTCTAGACTAATCACTTATCTTTTGATATTAATTTCTTTCAGCATTGTACAGGTTCATTTATTCTGTTCGCCTAGAATTACCCTGCCTTCTCACCAAGCCTAATTTATCCTCACCTGTTTTAAACAAATCTATCTGCTACTTTCCACAGTCAGACTACTTCCCATATACAGATAGACTATTAGGTAAAAACTTTATTTAGGTATGTTTATTGAAGTATTGGCCATCCTATTTGTACGGAACAAGCGTCCTAATTCTCCAATGCGTACTATATCACTCCTTAATAATCCTTGGCTTGCAAAACCAGGCCGTATTAAGCTCTTGTTTATTTGTTGGTAGCGCACTTTACCTCAGGTCAATTTCGGACCTGCTTTCATTTTATCGATATCCTGGTTAATACCCCCGGTAGAAACCCATTTTATTTGTTCGGAATATTCAAGCACCTATTATTGATCAAATTCAACTCCTTCATAACATTTTAATCAATAAATATCCTAAATAATCCCTCCCAAATTTGAGAATAAAGGCTACTTTACCTGCTGCCGGCTGGGAAAACATTGTTCGTTTGAATCTAGTCACCCTCTCTGTCCTCTGTGGTAATACGCAGGCCTGTTTCAATTTTTACCTCAATTCAGAGGTCAGGTCTTTAGTAAAACGAGTCAAAACTCGTCTGTGCACGATTTTCCAGCATACTACCTACAGGCACAGAGAGGGATTTTTTAGATCCGGCTCTCGAAGGACCAAATTGATAGAGGAATTTTAGATTCCTCTATGCTTTAATTGCCAAAACCAATTTCACACTCGTTTCTATTCATTAATGAGGTGTAAGTTCATTAATTATGCATGAAGTAGATCGAGACCAGTCTTAAAAGACAGGTAAAGAGCGTTTAATTCCAGAGAGTACTAAATGCTTACACACATTACCACAGGTTATACACTGAAAATGACGTCAGCGTTTTCCAAACGTTCCGTTTCACAAACAGAGGGCCCCTCTAATTCTCAAGCCTCCGCGTTATCAGCACGAAGTCAAGGCCAGTCAGCATAAATCAACATTCCCGACCATTTTGGAGATGGCCCGTTCCCACCACCTGGAGATTTGTACAACTGAATGAACTTAAAGAACAGACCTTCATTGTTACTAAACTTCCTGACTACATTATATACAATTGTGAAAGGGAGCAAGAGGGACAGTACATTATAGCATTTGGACTAGTCAGTTTCTGATTGGAATGTATACATAATTAGTCATTTCAAACATATTTTCCACTATCAGTTACATAGCCTACATTATTCATCTCATATGCATACATATATACTGTACTCTATATCATCGACTGCATCCTTATGTAATACATGTATCACTAGCCACTTTAACTATGCCACTTTGTTTACATACTCATCTCATATGTATATACTGTACTCGATACCATCTACTGTATCTTGCCTATGCTGCTCTGTACCATCACTCATTCATATATCTTTATGTACATATTCTTTATCCCCTTACACTGTGTATAAGACAGTAGTTTTGGAATTGTTAGTTAGATTACTTGTTGGTTATTACTGCATTGTCGGAAATAGAAGCACAAGCATTTCGCTACTCGCATTAACATCTGCTAACCATGTGTATGTGACAAATAACATTTGATTTGATAAGGCCATTCTACTGCCAATTTGTATCTATGGAAATTGTATGGTTGTGTGCTCGATTTTATACACCCGTCAGTAACGGTGTGGTTGAAATAGCTGAATATACTCATTTGAAGGGATGTCCACATACTTTTGTATATATAGTGTAGCTGAAAGGACCTAACTAACATTTCCTACACAACTGTATATGAAAGTAAATTAGGCATGAGATTGGGATGGTGTACGCGACATTGACATCTGATTTTCCCAACAAAGGAAACCATAATTTCAATGTGTAGCTAGGTCTACTATCAATTATCCGTGGTTGATTGGATCTTTGGAAGTTTAGAAGTAGTTTCCTTTTTCCCTTCATGATATTAATAATAAACGTTTACCTTTGGATAGTCTTTATGTTATTAATATTATTCATAATATGTAGTACAGTATATATTCTATCCAAGCAGAACATCCATCTCCTTCCAATGTTGTCATTTGTTTGCATTCACAGTTCAATATCTAGTTTGTCTACAAATTAATGATTGATATGTTGGATTCAAGTCTCCATCTCAACCCAAAATCTAGGTTATAGAATCGCAAGAAATGGACTTCACTAAATAAACTTAACTAAATAAACTTGACTAAATAAAGTTTGATTTGATTTAGTCTTATTCTTCAACTTAGATTTTTGGTTAAAATGGAGATGTGAATTTGACATAATATCTTGTAGATTCAATTTGAAATCAACCAACCATCTTTCATATACAAGGCAATATCCAAAGGTAAAAGTGTGTTATTAGTATCATGAATATGGCATCATATTTATAAGGCTAAAAAGGTACAGTAACTACTTCTAAACGTCAAAAGATCCAATCAACCATGGTCGTATGATAGCATACCTAGCTTCACGTTGAAGTGATGGTGTCCTTTGGGCAAATCAGATGTCAATGTAGCTTACATAAACCCAACCTCACTCCAAATTAACATGACGCTTCTGTAAGAAAAGTTAGGTCCTTTCAACTATTCAATGTTATTTATGTAGTCTACGCTTCTATGGAAGCTGATAAGTGTCTAAATGTGCTGACATGATAGCTCAGCTGAAAAATTAAACACAGCTTGTTTCCATAGCTAAGCAGGGTACACACAACAAAAAGGTTTCTATTGTGGTTATAGGCTACAACAAAGGTTTCCATTGTGGTTATCAAATTAAACTATTTGTCACGTGCGCCAAATACAACAAGTGTAGACCTTACTGTGAAATGCTTACTTAACTCTTCTTGAACTGCACTGTTGGTTAAGAAGATATTTACCAAATAAACTAAAGTAAAAAATAATAAAAAGTAACAATAACATAATAACGAGGTTATATACAGGGGGTACTGTTAGCGAGTCATTGTGCAGGGGTACAAGTTAGTTGAGGTCATTTGTACATGTAGGTAGGGGTGAAGTGACTATGCATAGATAATAAACAGTAAAGCAGTGTACATGTAGCTATGCAGTAATAAACAGTGAGTACAAAACAAATAATAAACAATGTAATAGTCTATGCATAGATAATAAACAGGCCATTTGGTTTTGGTTAATTGTTCAGCAGTCTTTTGGCTTGGGGGCAGAAGCTGTTAAGGAGCCTTTTGGTCCTAGACTTGGCGCTCCGGTACTGCTTGCCATGCTGTAGCAGAGAAAACAGTCTATGACTTAGGTGACTGGAGTCCCAGACAATTTTATAGGATTTCCACTGACACCGCCTATTATATAGGTCCTAGATTGCAGGAAGCAGTGATGTACTAGGCCATATGCACTACCCTCTGTAGCGGCTTACGATCGGATGGCGAGCAGTTGCCATACCATGTCCTGGCACCACACTGCCAGTTCTCTGACCTCCCTATAGGTTGTTTCAACGTTGTCGGTGATCAGGCCTAACACTTTTGTGTCGTCAGCAAACTTTTCCTTTTGTCCAGATGAGAAAGGGCAGTGTGGTGTGCGATTGAGATTGCGTCATCTGTGGATCTGTTGGGAATTGGAGTGGGTCGAGGGTATCCTGGAGGATGCTGTTAATGTGAGCCATGACCAGCCTTTCAAAACACTTCATGGCTACCGATGTGAGTGCTACGGGGCGGGAATCATTTTGGCAAGTTACCTTCACTTCCTTGGGCACAGGGACTATGGTGGTCCGCTTGAAACATGTTGGTATTATAGACTCAGTCAGGGAGAGGTTGAAAATGTCAGTGAAGAAACTTTCCAGTTTGTCCGCGCAGGCTCTGAGTACACGTCCTGGTAATCCATCTGGCCCCCAGGCTTGGTGAATGTTGACCTGTTAAAAAAAGGTCTTGCTCACATCGGTTACCAAGAGCATTATCACACAGTCATCCAGAACAGCTGGTGCTCTCGTACATGCTTCAGTGTTGGTTTTAGGCTACAACCAAGGTGTCCATTGTGGTTATAGGCTACAACCGAGGTGTCCATTGTGGTTATAGGCTACAACCAAGGTTTCCATTGTGGTTATAGGCTACAACCGAGGTGTCCATTGTGGTTATAGGCTACAACCAAGGTTTCCATTGTGGTACTCCAAGTAAACTGAAATACTTGAAGAAAGGAAAGAATTTAGATTCAGTAAAGACACTGTTTTGACCACAGATATAGTCATCCGATTTAATACACTTTATAGTGAAGAATCACAAAATGGTTGCATGCATCTCATGACTAAATACTCTAAATGTTGAGGAATACGATTTATAAGCGGAGGTCAACAGCTTAGGGTCCCATTGACCTTTTGGTATGTTTACATCACATGTAGATCAATGTGTCCCTCCTCAACTGACAATTTAACTGGTACGCTGAAATGACCGCTAATTATTGCCATCAGTTTGTCTTTGCATGTATAGTTCGGAGCCTATTTTTTTTTTACTGTGCTGTAGTAGCAACATTAGAGAGAGCTAGGATTTCACATGGAACTAAACCTCTGATAAGTGACAGTCATTATCTAACGCTCTGCTTATCAGCTCTGTACCACTCAACCTGACCGCTGGAGTTGCACCTTTAATCCTGCTGATAGAGAAGAATCACACTCCATCCCCTTTAACTTCACACTCAATCAGACATATCCTCTTTAAAACTGTTCCTGAAGCACTTTCATAAGCCTGCTGTACAGCTGCCGATTAAACTGGGCATTGAACTTTACAGCTATGCCATGATACCCTTGTAACTGCCAGGTTCTATAATCATGGTGAGGGAGGAAGCGACTTCCCCCTTAAATGTTAATTGAATTGGAAAATTTGTCTGGAGTCATGATAAACTCGATGCTAAATGGGTGTGGTGGTTTGGTGTATGACTATGAGGGAGGGGGAGGACATGGTGGATTTAATTTGATTTGAATGTGAAGAACATTAAGTAGATGGCTCTGTTGAGTTACTCCATTTCCTTTCACCATCCTCATTTCTAAATGAAATTAAGATGATGAACACCGTCGATGAGGGCTATTCAAAATGGAAACAAATTTCAAATGATGCTTTCATGGCTTTCCACTGTGATGCTGGAAATGCTCTCCTGTTCATTAGGGGTCTGTGACCAGACAGCGTGAGTAGGACTGGAAACTAAAGGACAATCAACTGTTGCTGCATTGTAATGTGGAATTAGGGAATGTGTATTAACTTTACAAACATGCACACCATTGCTGGACTCCTGATTAGCGCAACACTTCTGTCGAAACCAATCTTCAAAGCAAACACACGCAAGTTGAAACATTTTTCTTCAATTTGCCACAAAATGAAAAACAGTTTTGTGCTGAAACAGCACATAGAGGTCAGGCAGCAATTTAAACTCTTCTGAATACCCTTCTCAGTGAGAATAATAAGATGAGTGGCCCCAACACTATAATTGGTTTTCCTTTGGCAGCCATCAGTGTCCCCATGGCGACGCGATCTGTCAACAGGTATCGCATCTCACTCCGTCTTATAGATCCTTCAACTCTTCAAAAGATCACGCCTCTTTACTTTTTTTACTTCAAAACATGGTTCTCCCAGACTACAGAGCCTTATATTTAGATGTCAATATATTTGTCTATGCCGGACTCCATTCCTTAGGACTGTGTTATTTGAGCAACATCTACACAAGATGTCAGGACTGGGGACTTGGTTTACTTAGAGATCAAAGTTCAGCGAGACTAAAAGGAGGCTCTCCTCTGAAGTGGGGGGGACCTTAAATCAACTTCATTGAAATGACGTGGAAACAACGTTGATACAACCAGTGTGTGCCAAGTGGGATGTAGGTCTTCTCACATACGAAAGGTGTAGCGTCTCAAGTAACCGTTTGAGGACATCAATCATCAATCACATCAAACATCTAAAAAAGGTCAACTGTTTATTTCCACTTATTCTATTTTTCACCAGTTTTGTGAAAATAGAGAGGAGCTGAGAGAGGAGTTTTTCGACTTTGTGTTTAAACTCGGGATAATTCAGTTATGAGAACATGGTAACAAACATTTTTCATAGTGTTTATTAGGGACGCACGATATAAATCGGTGAGCATATCGAAATCGGCCGATATCGGCTAAAAACGCCAACATCGGAATCATGTCTAGTTTAACAGCGATGTGCAAAACCAATGTCAAAGCTGACGTGCTTACGTATATCATGTAATGACGTCACGAAAAATACAGTGACACACAAAACAAAAGCAGAAAAATACTAAGCGCACACTTCCAACCTCTTGTTGGAAAGGTTGCATCCTACGATGGTGCCACGTTGAAAATGGGACTGGCTGAAATAGACAAATCCACTCATTTGAAGGGGTGTCCACATACTTTAGTATATATCTAATGTATTACACCTGAGCTTGAAAGAAATACTGCTTTAGATATTACAACAGTAGCTCAAAGATAATTTGACTTCAGACCAGGAGCATGGATGGATCCTTCAAAATGTGATTAAATACCCTGGCGTTATGAACACTGAATTGTTTGGTGAAGTCATGCATGACTTAGCGCTTTACCTTAACGCACAATCCATTAATAAAAATGAGGAGCATAGGTAAAAGAAAAATGTAAAAGCTTCAGAAATGTCCTTGAAAAGGAAGTGAAAAGTGGTGCATCAGCATCTTTATAGAGAATCTATGAATGACAAATTTTGGAAAGTCACAAGGTCCATGTTTTAATCCAGTTTATGAATTGATGAGAACTGGAGGACAATCAGGTCAACATTTATAAAAGGAGTCAGGTATTCGTTGTATTCCTTGTTTACGTTCCTGGATAAAATAGTTTTCAAGGAAAACAGTGGGCTAAAACGGTTTTGTCCAACCTGGAAGGCTTTGGATTGGCTAATTCCGTCCGACTGTGATTTGTGCCAGCGCTGTGGCGTGTATTCAAGGATGCCAAGGGGAGCCAGGCTTCCCAAATATTTGACCAATAAATGTTTTTAAATGTGTTTTCATAATTTTTCCGTCAATTCGCAAGTGGCTGAATCTAACCGGAGAAATCATCTGAGCGAGCCCACAGAGCTGTCATCAAGGCAAAGGGTGGCTACTTTGAAGAATCTCAAATATAAAATATACTTAGATTTGTTGAACACTTTGTTACTATAGGATTCCATGTGTGTTATTTCATAGTTTTGATGTCTTCATTCTACAATGTAGAAAAGAGTAAAAATAAAGAAAAACCCTAGAATGAGGAGGTGTGTCCATACTTCTGACTGGTAGTGTGTGTGTGTGTGTGTGTGTGTGTGTGTGTGTGTGTGTGTGTGTGTGTGTGTGTGTGCATACAGTTGAAGTCAGAAGTTTACATACACCTTAGCCAAATAAATGTCAACTCAGTGTTTCACAATTCCTGACATTTAATTCTAGTAAAAATGCCCCGTCTTAGGTCAGTTAGGATCACCACTTAATTTTAAGAAAATTAAATGTCAGAATAATAGTAGAGAGAATGTATGACTTATTTCAGCTTTTATTTCTTTCATCACATGACCAGTGGGTCAGAAGTTTACATACTCTTAATTAGTATTTGGTACCATTACCAATAAATTGTTTAACTTGGGTCAAACATTTTGGGCAGCCTTCCACAAGCTTCCCACAATAAGTTGGGTGAATTTTGGCCCATTCCTCGTGACCGAGCTGGTGTAACTGAGTCAGGTTTGTTGGCCTCCTTGCTCACATGCACTTGTTCCATTCTGCCCACACATTTTCTTTGGGATTGAGGTCAAGGCTTTGTGATGGCTACTCCAATACCATGACTTTGTTGTCCTTAAGCCATTTTGCCACAACTTTGGAAGTATGCTTGGGGTCATTGTCCATGTGGAAGACCCATTTGCGACCAAGCATTAACATCCTGCTGAGGTCTTGAGATGTTGCTTCAACATGTCCACAATTTTCCATCCTCATGATGCCATCTATTTTGTGAAGTGCACCAGTCCCTCCTGCAGCAAAGCACCCCCACAACATGATGCTGCCACCCCCGTGCTTCATGGTTGGGATGGTGTTCTTCGGCTTGCAAGTCTCCACCTTTTTCCTCCAAACATAACGATGGTCATTATGGCCAAACAGTTCTATTTTTGTTTCATCAGACCAGAGGACATTTCTTCAAAAAGTACGATCTTTGTCCCCATGTGCAGTTGCAAACTGTAGTCTGGCTTTTTATGGCGGTTTTGGAGCAGTGGCTTCTTCCTTGCTGAGCAGCCTTTCAGGTTATGTCAATATAGGATGCGTTTTACTGTGGATATAGATACTTTTGTACCCGTTTCCTCCAGCATCTTCACAGGGTCCTTTGCAGTTGTTCTGGGATTGATTTGTAGTTTTCGCACCAAAGTACGTTAATCTCTAGGAGACAGAACGCGTCTCCCTCCTGAGCGGTATGACGGGTGCGTGGTCCCATGGTGTTTATACTTGCGTACTACTGTTTGTACAGATGAACATGGTACCTGGTGTGGGGGCTGTGCTTTGGCAAAGTGGGTGGGGTTATATCCTTCCTGTTTGGCCCTGTCCGGGGGTGTCCTCGGATGGGGCCACAGTGTCTCCTGACCCCTCCTGTCTCAGCCTCCAGTATGTATGCTGCAGTAGTTTATGTGTCGGGGGGCTAGGGTCAGTTTGTTATATCTGGAGTACTTCTCCTGTCCTATTCGGTGTCCTGTGTGAATCTAAGTGTGCGTTCTCTAATTCTCTCCTTCTCTCTTTCTTTCTCTCTCTCGGAGGACCTGAGCCCTAGGACCATGCCCCAGGACTACCTGACATGATGACTCCTTGCTGTCCCCAGTCCACCTGGCCATGCTGCTGCTCCAGTTTCAACTGACCTGAGCCCTAGGACCATGCCCCAGGACTACCTGACATGATGACTCCTTGCTGTCCCCAGTCCACCTGGCCATGCTGCTGCTCCAGTTTCAACTGTTCTGCCTTACTATTATTCGACCATGCTGGTCATTTATGAACATTTGAACATCTTGGCCATGTTCTGTTATAATCTCCACCCGGCACAGCCAGAAGAGGACTGGCCACCCCACATAGCCTGGTTCCTCTCTAGGTTTCTTCCTAGGTTTTGGCCTTTCTAGGGAGTTTTTCCTAGCCACCGTGCTGCTACACCTGCATTGCTTGCTGTTTGGGGTTTTAGGCTGGGTTTCTGTACAGCACTTTGAGATATCAGCTGATGTACGAAGGGCTATATAAATAAATTTGATTTGACCTTCAGGCGTTTGGAAATTACTCTCAAGGATGAACCAGACTTCCAGTGGTCTACAATTTTTTTTTTTTTAGGTCTTGGCTGATTTCTTTTGATTTTCCTATGATGTCAAGCAAAAAGAGGCACTGAGTTTGATGGTCTGCCTCGAAATACATCCACAGGTACACCTCCAATTGACTCAAATGATGTCAATTAGCCTATCAGAAGCTTCTAAAGCCCTGACATAATTTTCATGAATTTTCCAAGCTGTTTAAAGGCACAGTTAACTTGGTGAATGTAAACTTCTGACACACTGGAATTGTGATACAGTGAATTATAAGTGAAATAACCTGTCTGAAAACAATTGTTGGGACAATTAGATGTCCTAAACTACTTGCCAAAACTATAGTTTGTTAACAAGACATTTATGGAGTGGTTGAAAAACGAGTTTTAATGACTCCAACCTAAGTGCATGTAAACTTCCGACTTCAACTGTATATAAACTCAGCAAAAAAAAGTCCTCTTACTGTCAACTGTGTTTATTTTCAGCAACCTTAACATGCGTAAATATTTGTATGAACATAACATTCAACAACTGAAGACATAAACTGAACAAGTTCCAGACAGGTGACTAACAGAAACGGAATAATGTGTCCCTGAAAAATGGTGGTGTGGGGGGGTGTCAAAATCAAAAGTAAGTCCGTATCTGGTGTGGCCACCAGCTGCATTAAGTACTGCAGTGCACCTCCTCCTCGTGGACTGCACCAGATCTGCCAGTTCTTGCTGTGAGATGTTACACCACTCTTCCATCAAGGCACCTGCAAGTTCCCGGACATTTCTGGGGGGAGTGGCCCTAGCCCTCACACTCCGAGCCAACAGGTCCCAGACGTGTTCAATGGGATTGAGATCCGGGCTCTTCGCTGGCCATGGCAGAACACTGACCTTCCTGTCTTGCAGGAAATCACGCACAGAACGAGCAGTGTGGCTGGTGGCATTGTCATGCTGGAGGGTCATGTCAGAATGAGCCTGCAGGAAGGGTACCACATGAAGGAGGAGTATGTCTTCCCTGTAACGCACAGTGTTGAGATTGCCTGGAATGACAACAAGCTCAGTCCAATGATGCTGTGATACACCGCCACATACCATGACGGACCTTCCACCTCCAAATCAATCTCGCTCCAGAGTACATGCCTCGGAGTAACGCTCATTCCTTTGATGATAAACGCGAATCCGACCATCACCCCTGGTGAGACAAAACCGCGACTCATCAGTGAAGAGCACTTCTTGCCAGTCCTGTCTGGTCCAGCGCAGGTGGGTTTGTGCTCATAGACAACATTGTTGCCAGTGATGTAAGGCAGGTCCTCACCAGACAACAGGCCTACAAGCCCTCAGTCCAGCCTCTCTCAGCCTATTGCGGACAGTCTGAGCACTGATGGCGGGATTGTGCGTTCCTGGTGTAACTCGGGAAGTTGTTGTTGTTGCCATCCTGTACCTGTCCTGCAGATGTGTTCGGATGTACCGACCCTGTGCAAGTGTTGTTACACGTGGTCTGCCACTGCGAGGATGATCAGCTGTCCGTCCTGTCTCCCTGTAGCGCTGTCTTAGGAGTGTCACAGTATGGACATTGCAATTTATTGCCCTGGCCACATCTGCAGTCCTCATGCCTCCTTGCAGCATGCCTAAGGCACGTTCACACAAATGAGCACGGACCCTGGGAATCTTCCTTTTTGTGTTTTTCCAGAGTCAGTAAAAAGGCCTCTTTAGTGTCCTAAATTGTCATAACTGTGACCTTAATTGGCTACCGTCTGTAAGCTGTTAGTGTCTTAATGACTGTTCCACAGGTGCATGTTCATTAATTGTTTCTGACTCATTGAACAAGCATGGGAAACACAGTGCTTAAACCCTTTACAATGAAGATCTGATTTTTACGAATTATCTTAGACAGGGTCCTGAAAAAGGGACTTTTTTTTAATGAGTTTATATCTCTCATCATACACACACTATGGACAGTATGTGGATAGAATGTAGTATATCTGAAGAATACATACTGTAGGATAGAATAGTGTACAGTAATAGTTCAATATGATGGCCTTGACTAGAACACAGTTTAAACATATGACATGGGGAAAAGAACTACGTAAACATTAGTCGAGTGACCAGTGTTCCACCAGGCGTATGTACTTGAGACGATTATTTTAAAATCGCACACAGAAAAGGTTAAGTATAAGTTAGTTGCTAATGGCAGCATGCAGTACCCTGGTCGACCTTCAAATGGAGGTACTCAATGAGAGAGCCTGCAAAGTCACTTCCTGGAGTAGCTCAAACTGCACATGTTATGTCTCCATGAGAGGCCATCGTAACCAACTTCATTTGGCTTCAATGTGCTATTGAGTCTTTACATAGGAAGGACTGGTGTCACGGGATTAATGTCCATTCATATATGCAGTCATTGCGAAGACCACAGGACCCCGGGAGACTGTAAAGAGTTCCAGTGCCTTGCCCGTTTCTTGTACAGAGCTCGAGAACAGCTCTCTTTCTGTGTGTGTGTGTGTGTGTGTGTGTGTGTGTGTGTGTGTGTGTGTACCTATTGTAGAGGATGCCATCCCACCCGGTAGACTGCCATGATGACTGTGGGGTGATTATGCTACCAGTTCAGGTCAGCCACAGAGCACCGCAGGGGTTTCACTGAAATCAGTTAAATGGTCTCGGACTCTGTTCCTCCAGCCATAATAGAACAAGCAGATGGCATTCATTAGGTCACACAGTAGCAAAACAGTTTTCAACGATACAGGAAAAAAAATGTTTTTTTATATATGACGATTAAGGAAAATATTGAGAAAATATCTTGAAATAAGATAAACTACTGGTATTAGGCCTATTTAGGTTCAAATAAGCAAAATGATCTGCCAGTTACATTAGATCATTTAGCTTGGTATGGAAAAACAAGAAATACACCAGTTAAGTGAATCATCACTCAGATATTTACACTTGCTTAGATTTCACTTTTTGCAGTGTACTGCCTCACCTCACAGCTACCACCACTCAAGCATCCCGAAATGTCTCATTTTAATGTAAATATTGTTCTAGGTATCCAGGAGATTGTCCTTTCGGGGGCATCTGAGATGAGTATTGAGGCCAATCCATCATGTTCAGACAGCTGTCAGGCTCACAGGAAAAACAATTAAAGGTTCCACATACAGGTCGAGCTCCACGGATAGTCAATGAAGCAACAGTTGGTTGCCTGCGTCCTAAATGGCACCCTATCGCCTACATAGTACACTACTTTTGACCAGAGCCCTATGGGCACTGGTCAAAAGTAGTGCCCTATATCGGCAATAGGGTGCCATTTGGAAAGCAGTGTCTGTGTGCGGTGCTGTGAACAATGGATTCATTAAAAGTTGCCAGGGACGAAGGAGAGGGATGGATGTGTGGTAGACTAGACACAATTAAAATGACCTATATTAGAAGGTTGAGGACTCACGGGACTATGTTGGAAGAGGGGGGAGATATTGATATTGTTTCCAATTTGGATTGGCAAAAACATACGGTGAAGGTGGTGTGCTGGGTTTATCTTCCCATCTCCACAGATCGACACAAAAAGAGTGTCTCAGAATTTATAAAATCATTATATGGTAAGGAACCTGTGTGCTCAGATAATAGGGAGAGTCTCCACTCTAGGTTGTCTGCACTGGCTAGCCCATGATCCAGGAGAGTGTTCATGGTCCAGACCTATAAGATTCTGCACTCTGGCTAGCCATATAGTCTACACTCTGGCTTGCCCATGGTGAATCTTCACTCCTGGCCAGCTCAACCACAGCACACATCATCCAAAGCCACCAGCCATCATGTTTGGCTAAAATGTCAAGCAAACTAAAAACAGGCATGTGGGCCAAAACTTCCACAGCTCAAAACACAGACACACATGGTCACATGTATGCATGCAGTACACATATACACACACACACACACACACACACACACACACACATTCTGTAAAATCAAAGTGCTATAACATTATAAACCCAGTTGGCATTTTGACAAGTCAATGCAATCTCCTTCTGCTGCCAACTCTGCCAGACACTGGGGTATAAAACACATTAGGCTATCTGTAACATGTGAGAGGCATACATCACACACAGTCATCTCAAGTTATTCATATATTTGTGTTGTATTTCAGTACAAGTCTGCAATGACAATGCAATCAAGACAGTAGCAAGTATTGAATCATGGAGCATATTGTTCTCTAACAGCACTTGACAAGCCATTGATTCCAGTCAATAGTCTCTACCCCACAGGCTCTGGGATTGGGGGTGGCTTATTGACATGCCACTTCGTCAGTAAAAAAAAAAGAAGTCAATTGAAGTGATTGATAACCTCTTATGTGTGGTAATAGACAGCGCATTACTTGGTGCATTCTGTATGATGAATCAGGCTGACGTGTGGTACAATTGGACCATAAAACCCCAAAGTGTGAGAGTGCAGTTACGTCCCCAATGGCACCCTATTCCCTATATAGTGTTCTACTTTTGACCATTGGGCTGCGGTCAAAAGTAGTGCACTATATAGGGTATAGAGCAGGGGTACTCAAGTACTATTTGAGAAGGTCCGGTAACACAAAATTCCTAGGTGGCAAAGGTCCGGATGGATATGGTCATTTATCGTCGTAGTAACAAACGCCCACCTTGCAACCCCACACTGTTCACGCCCTCTGGTTTGGCTGTTTTAAAGCTAATTACCTGCAATTCCACAACATTATCCATGTCTTGTGTGTGTTTAAATGATACCAGGGGCCAACCAAAGGAAGGGAGAGAGAGAGACTGGTGCCCCCAGGTAGCCTATGGATAGATTATTTGCTGCTGTTGAACAATTTGTCATTCATCTATCCCACCAATGTTCTTTCAGGAATACATTAATAGAACTTGCACATTGATGAAAACATTGAATGCAAGGACTCCAGTCGATAGGTGACAACTTGTGTTAAGTGAAAAAGACTGGCCATTAACCCTTATGAAGAAGAATTGAACACGCCAGGACAAGAGGTGAGGTAAAACTAAGCTCAATACAGATACAAAATCCACTTCATTTTAAATAACATACACAGATGGGTATGGGATTCCTGTTTTGTTTTCACAAACCAGTGCTCATGGTGAGATGAGATCTGCACGACCTCCATGCTTGTCACTGAACTGGCCATTTCATCACATTTGCATTATGCATATTTCAAACATGTCCTTGCTTACTGGAGGAGATTCCCAGATCAACATTACAGAAGAATAAGCCATGCATAGCTAATGCTTAATGGTAAATAACCGATATGTCCTAAATGGCTCCTACTTCCTATGTAATACACTACTTTTGACCAGGGCCCGGTTTCCCAAAAGCATCTTAAGGCGAAGATCCTCATTAGAACCTTCTTAGGAGCATCACTAAATCTCGGAGCCGTTTCCAAAAGGCATTCTTACAAAAGCCGCACTTGAAAACGCTCATTATTTACCAAATGCCTCAGACCACAAGAACAGCTAGTGCCTTCAGAACGTATTCACGCCCCTTGACTTACACATTTTTTGTGGCGTTACAGCTCTGAATTCAAAATGGGAAAACATGTTCTTATAGTATAGAAATGTTAGCAAATTTATTGAAAATTAAATACAGAAATATCTCAATTTACATGAGTATTCACACCCCTTTGCTATGACCCCGCCAAATTGAGCTCAGGTGCATCTAATTTCCTTTTATCATCTTTGAGATGTCGCTACAACTTCAATGGAGTACACCTGTGACCAATTCAATTGTTTGGACATGATTTAGAAAGACGCACAGCTGTCTAGATAAGGTCCCACCGCTGTCTAGATAAGGTCCCACCGCTGTCTAGATAAGGTCCCACCG
This sequence comes from Oncorhynchus nerka, assembly GCF_034236695.1. Lineage (NCBI taxonomy): Eukaryota > Metazoa > Chordata > Actinopteri > Salmoniformes > Salmonidae > Oncorhynchus > Oncorhynchus nerka. Next base: position 55,742,657 of record NC_088420.1, on the reverse strand, counting down.
CTGTCTAGATAAGGTCCCACCGCTGTCTAGATAAGGTCCCACCGCTGTCTAGATAAGGTCCCACAGTTGACAGTGCACGTCAGAGCAGAAACCACAAGCTATATTTGTTTTGGGGGGGGGGTAAACCACCGCCATTTTGGCATCACTGTGCCTTCTTCTGCTCTATACCATAACGTCCAAGGAACTGTCCGTAGATCTCCGAGATTGGGATGAGGCATGCAGTTGAAGTCGGAAGTTTTACATACACCTTAGACAAATACATTTCAAACTCAGTTTTTCACAATTCCTGACATTTAATCCAAGTAAAAAATTCCCCGTCTTAGGTCAGTTAGGATCACCACTTTATTTTAAGAATGTGAAATGTCAGAATAATAGTAGAGAATGATTTATTTCAGCTTTTATTTTTTTCATCACTTTCCCAGTGGGTCAGAAGCTTACATACACTCAATTAGTATTTAGTAGCATTGCCCATAAATTGTTTAACTTGGGTCAAACATTTCGGGTATCCTTCCACAAGCTTCCCACAATAAGTTGGGTGAATTTTGGCCCATTCCTCGTGACAGAGCTGGTGTAACAGACAGGTTTGTAGGCTTCCTTGCTCGCTCACACTTTTTCAGTTCTGCCCACAAATTTTCTATAGGATTGAGGTCAGGGCTTTGTGATGACCACTCCAATACCTTGACTTTGTTGTCCTTAAGCTATTTTGCCACAACTTTGGAAGTATGCTTGGGGTCATTGTCCATTTAGAAGACCCATTTGCGACCAAGCTTTAACTTCCTGACTGATGTCTTGAGATGTTGCATCAATATATCTACATAATTTACCATCCTCAGGTTTCCATCTATTTTGTGAAGTGCACCAGTCTCTCCTGCAGCAAAGCACCCCCACAACATGATGCTGCCACCCCCGTACTTCACGGTTGGGATGGTGTTCTTCGGCTTGCAAGCCTCCCCCTTTTTCCTCCAAACATAACGATGGTCATTATGGCCTAAAGGTTTTTATTTCATCAGGCCAGCGGACATTTCTCCAAAAAGTACGATCTTTGTCCCCACGAGCAGTTGCAAACTGTAGTCTGGCTTTTTTTTAATGGCGGTTTTGGAGCAGTGGCTTCTTCCTTGCTGAGCGGCATCTTCACAAGGTCCTTTGCTGTTGTTCTGGGATTGATTTGTACTTTTCGCACCAAAGTACGTTCATCTCTAGGAGACAGAACGCGTCTCCTTCCTGAGCGGTATGATGGCTGCGTGGTCCCATGGTGTTTATACTTGCGTACTATTGTTTGTACAGATGAACGTGGTACCTTCAGGCATTTGGAAATTGCTCCCAAGGATAAACTAGGCTTGTGGAGGTCTTGGCTGACATCTTTTGATTTTGACCATGATGTCAAGCAAAGAGGCACTGAGTTTGAAGGTAGGCCTTGAAATACATCCACAGGTACACATCCAATTGACTCAAATGATGTCAATTAGCCTATCAGAAGCTTCTAAAGCCACAACATCATTTTCTGGAAAGGCACAGTCAACTTAGTGTATGTAAACTTCTGACCCACTGGAATTGTGATACAGTGAATTAGAAGTGAAATAATCTGTCTGTATACAATTACTTGTGTCATGCACAAAGTAGATGTCCTAACCGACTTGCCAAAATCATAGTTTGTTAACAAGACATTTGTGGAGGGGTTGAAAAACGAGTTTTAATGACTCCAGCCTAAGTGTATGTCAACTTCCGACCTCCACTGTATATCTGGGGAAGAGTATAAAACAACATTTCGAGAAAGATACGTTAAAAACAAAGAGCACAGTGATCGCCATCATTGGGAAATTGAAAACAATACAGAACCACAGACTCTGCCTAGAGCTGGCCATCTGACCAAAATGAGCAACCGGGCAAGAATGACCACTCTGACAGGGTTACTTGCCTGAGATGGGAGAACCTGCCAAAAGGACAACAATCTGGGCTTTATGAGAGAGTGGCCAGGTGGAAGCCACTCTTGAGAAAAGGGCACATGACAGCACGTCTAGTTTGCAAAAAGGCACACGAAAGGCAAAATATTTGGTGGTCTGATGAGACTAAAATGCAACATTTGGACTGAATGCAAAGTGCTATGTCTTCAGAAAACCAGGCACAGCTCATCACCCGTCTAACGCCAGCCCTACAGTGAAGCATGGTGGTTGGCAGCATCCTGCTATGGGGATGCTTTTCAGTGGCAGGAACTGGGAGACTGGTAAGTATAGAGGAAACAATGAATGAAGCCAAATACAGGAAAATACTTAACGAGAACCTGTTTCAAAGTGCAAACGACAGACTAGGATGAAGATTTTCATTCCAACAGGACAATGAACCCAAGCAACACTGGAATGGCATCAGAACAAGAATGCCAAAGTCCAGACTTGAATCCCATTGAAAATCTGTGGAAATACTTACGATCATTGTTCACTGCTGCTCCCCATTTAACTTACTCCCCTAGTAGTCAATGTCCGGAAAGGAAACACTTTGAAGTTTGTGGACATGTGAAATTAAAATGTATGATAATATAACAATAGATCTGGTAAAAGATTTAAACAAATATGCGTTTGATTTTTATTGCATCATCTTTGAAATGCAAAAAAAGGCCATTGAGACAGGAAGCTGTGGATAATTTAGATGATGTCCACAAGAGGGCAACAGTGTTGTGTGCAAAGTTTCAGACTGATACATTCAAGAATGAGAGGGCTACATAATATTTTGTATGAAGTCTCCCAGGTATCCCTCACAAGTTTTCCCAAATGTACCCAAGTGGCTGAATTGATCAATCGATACATTTTCAAGTACATAACTAAAAAATGTCAGTTTACACACTCCCAGGAATGTCATACATGACGGATCATTAGCCTCCCTACATAAAAGGTACTAACCTTCACACCTCTAGATGGCCGGGCGGAGGTGGGTGTGGAGCCAGAGACAGCAGAGAGGTCAGACTGGAGGAACCCGTCCCAACGTTTGAATGAGATGGGGTTGGAGGACTTGAAAATGGTCTCTTTGGAACTCACAGATGTCATCTGTCTTTATCACTATTGAGGATGTTTTTTGTTTTTTTATTCAGTTGGAACAAGTTTACTTTTTTACTTATTTCATTTAACCTTTATTTTAGCAGGGGATGAGCCCTGCATCAGTACATCAAATACACATCACTTATCTATAAACATCCAGTACCAGTCAAAAGTTTGGACACACCTACTCATTCAAGGGGTTTTCTAAATTTTTGCTAATTTCTACATTGTACAATAAAAGTGAAGACATCAAAACTATGAAATAACACATATGGAATCATGTAGTAACCAAAAAAGTGTTCAACAAATCAGATTCTTCAAAGTAGCCACCCTTTGCCTTGATGACAGCTTTGCACACTCTTGGCATTCTCTCAACCAGCTGCACCTGGAATGCTTTTCCAACAGTCTTGAAGGAGTTCCCACATATGCTGAGCACTTGTTGGCTGTTTTTCCCTTCACTCTGCGGTCCAACTTACCCCAAACCATCTCAATTGGATTGAGGTCAGGGGATTGTGGAGGCCAGGTCATCTGATGTAATGCAGCACTCCATCACTCCCCTTCTTGGTCAAATAGCCCTTAACACAATTCCAGGCTGTGTTGAGTCATTGTCCTGTTGAAAAACAAATGATAGTCCCACTAAGCACAAACCAGAAAGGATGGCGTGTCGCTGAAGAATGCTGTGGTAGTCATGCTGGTTAAGTGTGCATTGAATTCTAAATAAATCACTGAGTGTCATCAGCAAATCATCCCCACACCACCTCCTCCATGCTTCACAGTGGGAACCACACATGTGGAGATCATCTGTTCACCTACTCTGCATCTCAAAGACACGGCGGTTGGAACCAAAAATCTCAAATTCGGATTCATTAAACCAAAATACAGATTTCAACTGGTCTAATGTCCATTGCTCGTGTTTCTTTGCCCAAGCAAGTTTCTTCATCTTACTGGTTTCCTTTAGCAGTGGTTTCTTTGCAGCAATTCGAAAATGAAGGCCTGATTCACGCAGTCTCCTCTGAACAGTTGATGTTGAGATGCGTCTGTTACTTAAACTCTGTGAAGCATTTATATGGGCTACAACCTGAGGTGCATTTAGCTCTGCTGCAGACGATTAGAGTTAACTCTGGGTCTTTCTTTCCTGTGGCGGTCCTCATGAGAACCAGTTTCATCATAGCTCTTGATGGTATTTGTGACTGCACATGAAGAAACTTTCAAAGTTCTTGAAATGTTCCAGATTGACTAACCTTCATGTCTTAAAGTAATGATGGACTATCATTTGTCTTTGCTTATTTGAGCTGTTCTTGCCAAATATGGACTTGGTCTTTTACCAAATAGCGCTATCTTCCGTATACTAACCCTACCTTGTCACAACACAACTGCTTGGCTCAAATTCATTAAGGAATTCATTAAGGAATGAAATTCCACAAATTAACAAGACACACATGTTAATTGAAATGAATTCCAGGTGACTACCTCATGAAGCTGGTTGAGAGAATGCCAATAGTGTGCAAAGCTGCCATCAAGGCAAAGGGTGGCTACTTTGAAGGATCTCATATATAAAATATATTTGGATTTGTTTAACACTTTTTGGGTTACTACATGATTTCATGTGTGATTTCATGTGTTATTTCATAGTTTCAATGTCTTCACTACTATTCTACAATGTAGAAAATAGTTCAAATAAAGAAAAACATTGGAAAGAGTAGTTGTGTCCAAACTTTTGACTGGTACTGTACATGATAGAGTATGGGGAACACAACCATAATGAAATATGTAGACCAATAGGCAATAAGACTATTGGTCTATCATAGCCAACATAACATACATACATTGTATGCCTCAGGTATATATATATATATATATATATATATATATATATATATATATATATATATATACACACACTGCTCAAAAAAATAAAGGGAACACTTAAACAACACAATGTAACTCCAAGTCAATCACACTTCTGTGAAATCAAACTGTCCACTTAGGAAGCAACACTGATTGACAATAAATGTCACATGCTGTTGTGCAAATGGAATAGACAACAGGTGGAAATTATAGGCAATTACCAAGACACCACCAATAAAGGAGTGGTTCTGCAGGTGGTGACCAGACCACTTCTCAGTTCCTATGCTTCCTGGATGATGTTTTGGTCATTTTTGAATGCTGGCGGTGCTTTCACTCTAGTGGTAGCATGAGACGGAGTCTACAACCCACACAAGTGGCTCAGGTAGTGCTGCTCATCCAGGATGGCACATCAATGCGAACTGTGGCAAGAAGGTTTGCTGTGTCTGTCAGTGTAGTGTCCAGAGCATGGATGCGCTACCAGGAGACAGGCCAGTACATCAGGAGACGTGGAGGAGGCCGTAGGAGGGCAACAACCCAGCAGCAGGACCGCTACCTCCACCTTTGTGCAAGGAGGAGCAGGAGGAACACTGTCAGAGCCCTGCAAAATGACCTCCAGCAGGCCACAAATGTGCATGTGTCTGCTCAAACGGTCAGAAACAGACTCCATGAGGGTGGTATGAGGGCCCGACGTCCACACCGTGCAGGACGTTTGGCATTTTCCAGAGAACACCAAGATTGGCAAATTTGCCACTGGCGCCCTGTGCTCTTCACAGATGAAAGCAGGTTCACACTGAGCACATATGACAGACGTGACAGTCTGGAGACGCCGTGGAGAACGTTCTGCTGCCTGCAACATCCTCCAGCATGACCGGTTTGGCGGTGGGTCCGTCATGGTGTGGAGTGGCATTTCTTTGGGGGGCCGCACAGCTCTCCATGTGCTCGCCAGAGGTAGCCTGACTGCCATTAGGTACCGAGATGAGATCCTCAGACCCCTTGTGAGACCATATGCTGGTGCGGTTGGCCCTGGGTTCCTCATAATGCAAGACAATGCTAGACCTCATGTGGCTGGAGTGTGTCAGCAGTTCCTGCAAGAGGAAGGCATTGATGTATGGACTGGCCCGCCCGTTCCCCAGACCAGAATCCAATTGAGCACATCTGGGACATCATGTCTCGCTCCATCCACCAACCGTTGCACCACAGACTGTCCAGGAGTTGGCGGATGCTTTAGTCCAGGTCTGGGAGGAGATCCCTCAGGAGACCATCCGCCACCTCATCAGGAGCATGCCCAGGCGTTGTAGGGAGGTCATACAGGCACGTGGAGGCCACACACATTACTGAGCCTCGTCTTGTTTTAAGGACATTACATCAAAGTTGGATCAGCCTGTAGTGTGGTTTTCCACTTTAAATTTTGAGTGTGATTCCAAATCCAGACCTCCATGGGTTGATACATTTGATTTCCATTGATCATTTTTGACGACTCAAAGCCGACGTACCCAAGACGACTCAAAGCCTACACAGGCGTACCCAAGCCGACTCAAAGCAGACGTACCCAAGACGACTCAAAGCAGACCAAAGACGACTCAAAGCAGACGTACCCAAGACGACTCAAAGCAGACGTACCCAAGACGACTCAAAGCAGACGTACCCAAGACGACTCAAAGCAGACGTACCCAAGACGACTCAAAGCCTACACAGACGTACCCAAGACGACTCAAAGCCTACACAGACGTACCCAAGACGACTCAAAGCCTACACAGACGTACCCAAGACGACTCAAAGCCTACACAGACGTACCCAAGACGACTCAAAGCCTACACAGACGTACCCAAGACGACTCAAAGCCTACACAGACGTACCCAAGACGACTCAAAGCCTACACAGACGTACCCAAGACGACTCAAAGCCTATACAGACGTACCCAAGACGACTCAAAGCCTACACAGACGTACCCAAGACGACTCAAAGCCGACACAGACATACCCAAGACAACTCAAAGCCGACACAGACATACCCAAGACAACTCAAAGCCGACACAGACATACCCAAGACAACTCAAAGCTGTATTCGCCGCTAAAGGTGCTTTTATAAAGTATTAGACTCAGGGGTGTGAATACTTATGTAAATGAGACATTTCTGTATTTCATTTTTAATACATTTTCAAAAATGTATGTTAACATTATGAGGTATTTTGTGTAGATGGGGGGGAAAAATACATATTTTATCAATTTTGAATTCAGGCTGTAACAACTCAATACTAGGAAGCTGTTCCATTTTATGTTACCTTTATTTAACCAGGTAGGCAAGTTGAGAACAAGTTCTCATTCAAATGTTTGGTATACTCAGTGTATTTGAATAAAATTGGTATACTCAGTGTATTTGAATAAAATTGGTATACTCAGTGTATTTGAATAAAATTGGTATACTCAGTGTATTTGAATAAAATTGGTATACTCAGTGTATTTGAATAAAATTGGTATACTCAGTGTATTTGAATAAAATTGGTATACTCAGTGTATTTGAATAAAATTGAAATACATGTATTGTTGAATCAATTGAGATCTATTTAGCCAATTGCAGGCTAGCGTACTGTCATTTTTGCCTCAACACATTTCATTATGTTTAACGTGTGCATTGCTGTGCCAAATCTGTGATTTAGTGCATTATTATTGGGTTAGCATTGGAATAAGCTGCCTCAATATAGGTGGTAAGATCTCTCTAGGAGCTGATCCATCGTCAGCATTGTGTAATAATTATAATGTTAAAAGGTAAGATTTGAATGGAGAAAGCTGAGCCGACAGCAGCGTTATCGTTCTTTCGATCCTATCAGTATGCTCCAACGACACACTTAGTGAACGTTATCTATGCATGGTGTTTTGGGAAACGCACGAAGCTTATTAAGTTCCATCGCTATCGGGAAACCAGGCCCAGGGCTATTGTCAAAAGTAGTGCTCTACATAGGAAATAGGCAGTCATTTGGGACACAACCCATGCATAGCTAATGTACAATAGTAAATTATATTAATTGTTCTAAGCCCTGACATATCAGCACAATTATACCTGCTCTCAGCAGCGCGATAGTAATGTATTATTGATCAAAACGTCTCTCTCTTCAAAAAAAGAATATCCTACTGCGCCTGGAGCGGGAAGGAAAGAAGCGAAAGAGGGAGACGGATGTGCTGCGGAGAAAACAAAATGTCCTCTTCCCGGGCCTGGCTGTGACAAAGTTTCTGTGTTTCCTCATCTCCAGTTTGTCACTTCAGCTCGTTGACACCGCAACAAGACACATGGCTGGCAGGAAGCTCTCTGTTTCTCTCAGCTAACAAGACTCATCATCCTCCGAGAAAGAAAAGGTGTTGGTGGGTGGATGGATGGATGGATGGGGGAAGGTGTTTTCACATTACAGGAGGTCTTGCTCTGTGACTCTCAAGACAAAAACATTTTATAAAACTGACATTACATCCAACATCTCATCAACATTTTCTTGACCTTCCTATTTGATCCCAAACATCTTCTCTAAAAGATTCAAAGATCCTTTCACAGTAGTGTGCAGTCTTTACTTGTAAAAGGTCAAATGAACCACAGTCCTTGTTGTGTACCCAATTGGTAACTAATTGCATGCATGACGATTCATTATTATATCATTTTGTTAGATTCTGGGCGGCAGGTAGCCAAGTGGTTAGAGCGTTGGGCCAGTAACCGAAAGGTTGCTGGATTGAATCCCGGAGCTGACGAGGTACAAATCTGTCCTTCTGCCACTGAACAAGGCAGTTAAACCCACTTAGGCCGTCATTGTAAATAAGAATTTGTTCTTAACTGACTTTCCTAGTCAAATAAAAAGAGAGAGAAGATCCTGTATCTAACCCTGTGAATGATAGATATAGTTTACCAGCTGACATTGAGACCCCAGCCCCACCCCTTTTACTTTACTGTGTTCGGCCATTTACCTCATACTTAATGTCTGGGCTTTTAAAGTGCTATTGAGCAGAAGGAAGGCAGGCAGGATTCCAGAGCAGCTGGGGGCGGACCACAACGTGGTGTCTCTGGGCAATTGTGCCTCATTGGCAAAAGCGGGCATTAGTAATCCATAACCAACAATCAAGTAAGTCGTGACGAACTAATTTACAAAACTCTGTTTTGGAAGAGACTGACATTACAATCAAAATGATTTTGTAGTCAATTATGACACTAGAATTCATGTTACGGGAATCATATTGATGCGACAGTCTTTTTAAAATCAGAGAAGTTGGTTCTGAAGGGGCAGTTGATCTTTAAACCCTATACTGGTACTCGTATACATACGGGTTGAAAATGGCAGATTTGGGCACTGATAAGCACCTAAAATTGGAACGTAGTGGCTTTACACAATAGACATGACGTCAGAGCTCTGGCTCTGTGCTTCAAAGTGGCGGTAATTGGAAAACTCTTGCACATGTTGTTGTCTTGAGTGAGGAAAATGCTGTAAATGAAGAAGACTCACTATATTTTGAAAGATGAAACATTGAGGATTATAATAAATACCGCTTTGATGTCATACAAGCAAGCCAAACACCCGTAAGTCTTTTAACATCAATTATCTTTTTCATATTCACATGTTTCCCACAGTTGTGTCAAGTTGGCTGGATGTCCTTTGGGTGGTGGACCATTCTTGATGCACACGGGAAACGTCTCAGCATGAAAAACACAGCAGCGTAGCAGTTTGTGACACAAACTGGTGCGCCCGACACCAACTACCACACCCCATTCAAAAGGCACTAAAACTTTTGTCTTGCCCATTCACCTTCTGAATGGCACACACACACACACACAAAATCCAGGTCTCAATTGTCTCAAGGCATAAAAATCCTTGTTTAACCCGTCGCCTCCCCTTCATCTACACTGATTGACATCAACAAGGGATCATAGCTTTCACCTGGTAAGAAAAAGTATATGTGAACCCTTTGGAATTACCTGGATTTCTGCATAAATTGGCCATCAAATTTGATCACAACAATAGACAAACGGTGTGCTTAAACTAATAACACACAACTTATTGTATTTCTCTTGTCTATATTGAATGCATCATTTAAACATTCACAGTGTAGGTTGGAAAAAGTATGTGAACCCCTAGGCTAATGACTTCTCCAAAAGCTAATTGGAGTCAAATCAACGACAAGATTGGAGATGTTGGTTAAAGCTGCCTTGCCCTATAAAAAGAAACCTCACAAAATTTGAGATTCACAAGAAGCATTGCCTGATGTGAACCACGCCTCAAACAAAAGAGATCTCAGAAGACCTAAGATTAAGAATTGTTGACTTGCATAAAGCTGGAAAGGGTTACAAAAGTATCTCTAAAAACCTTGATGATCATCAGTCCAAGGTAAGACAAACTGCGTATACATGGAGAAAGTTCAACACTGTTGCTATTCTCCCTAGGAGTGGCTATCCTGCAAAGATGACTGCAAGAGCACAGCGCAGAATGCTCACTGAGGCTAAGAAGAATCCTAGAGTGTCAGCTAAAGACTAACAGAAATCTCTGGAACATGCTAACATCTCTGTTGACGAGTCTACGATACGCAAAACACTAAACAAGAATGTTGTTCATGGGAGGACACCACGGAATAAGCCACTACTGTCCCCCAAAAAATAAAACATTGCTGCACGTCTAAAGTTCGCAAAAGAGCACCTGGATGTTCCAAAGGGCTACTGCCAAAATATTCTGTGGACAGATTAAACTAAAGTTTAGTTGTTTGGAAGGAACACACAACACTATGTGTGGAGGGAAAAAAAGGCACATCACAGCAACATCAAAACCTCATCCCAACTGTAAAGTATGGTGGAGGGAGCGTCATGGTTTGGGGCTGCTTTGCTGCCTCAGGGCCTGGACAGCTTGCTATTGTCGACGGAAAAATGAACTCCCAAGTTTATCAAGCCATTTTGCTGGAGAATGTAAGGCTATCTATCCGTCAATTAAAGCTCAACAGAATTTGGGTGATGCAAAACGACAACGACCCAAAACAGAAGTAAATCAACAACAGAACGGCTTTAAAAGAAGAAAATACACCTTCTGGAGTGGCCCAGTCTGATCCTGACCTCAACCTGATTGAGATGCTGTGGCATGACCTTAAGAGAGCAGTTCACACCAGCAATATTCTTGGGAAGTCTGAACTGAAGCAGTTTTGTAAAGAGGAATGGTCCACAATTCCTCATGACCGTTGTGCAGGTCTGATTCCCGACTACAGAAAACTTTTGGTTGTGGTTATTGCTGCCAAAGGAGGGTCAACCAGTTATTAAACCCAAGGGTTCACATACTTTTCCCACCCTGCACTGTAAATGTTTATAAGGTGTTCAATAACAAAACCTGAAAACCTATAATTGTTTGTGTGTTATTAGTTTAAGCAGACTGTGTCTATTGTTGTGACTTAGATGAAGATCAGATGAAATTATATGACCAATTTTTTACAGAAATCCAGGTAATTCCAAAGGGTTCACATACTTTTTCGTTCCACTGTATATACTCCATACAATGATTGCAGCCTATACACATGATATCAACTTTGAGGTAGACTTAATTAACAAAAATACCATTGTCTATACCATAGACCATATTATATAACTAATTATCTCCCTCCATTTCTCTTCGTCCGTTTGCGAAACCCCAAGACAACTACAAAAAAAAAAGACTGCTTAATTCCACCAACACTGTTCTATCGATTGTAGCCTTTTATATATGAAATATTGCACATTTACTGTGGGTCAAGCAGCACAACCAAGTTCACAACAAGGTGTAATATTTATTATAAACAATATATGGCTATAACATCACAATGAACAAACTTGTTTTACCATAGATTGGGTATCAATAAAACATGTCATACACTGTCAGATTTTAACATTGATATTTTAAGACGTAATCCATGTCCTGTACAATCAGTAGTGCAAAATCTGTTTTTAGCATTAGTTAGAAATGGAGGGAAAGAGTGACAAAAAAAATTCACTTCTTAAATACAGTTTGGTTGTGTTAAGTCAATGTACAATTCGAGAAAATGTATGTTATTTAAAATGTATTCAATACATATTAAAAAAGGTATTTTCAGTTGATTGTATGTTTGCTTCTTTCGTACCTATACGACCTATAAGATTCACATGTGAATCCAAAAACATGAATGAAGTTATAATGAAGTACAGTACGTACTTTTCAGATACAGCATAAACCTGGGGGATAAGTTCAATGCACAGAGCATAACAACCTATCGCATGTCAACTTCAGCTAAAACCAAACATGTTATGATTAAATCTCTGGGGGATAAGTTCAATGCACAGAGCATAACAACCTATCGCATGTCAACTTTAGCTAAAACCAAACATGTTATGATTAAATCTCTGGGGGATAAGTTCAATGCACAGAGCATAACAACCTATCGCATGTCAACTTCAGCTAAAACCAAACATGTTATGATTAAATCTCTTTAGTAAACCTTCATGCCTAATTCCACACAAATATTGATTAATGGCTATTATAGAATTCTATCTATGTTTACATGGAGACTATGGACGTATTCTTGGATAATTTACTCAGTAGTTATAATCATTATTGAGTTATAATATGGCAGACATTAAAAGTGCATTCTGTTGATAGATGTAATCTCATTTACAGTGCATTCGGAAAGTATTCAGACGCCTTCCCCTTTTCGCCATTTTGTTACGTTACAGCCTTATTCTAAAATTGAATGAATACATCTTCAATCTACACACAATACCCCATAATGACAAAGCAAAAACAGATATTTTTTATTTTCCCGTTGATCATCCTTTCTTATGTTTCTACAACTTGATTGGAGTCCACCTGTGGTAAATTCAATTGATTGGACAATATTTGGAAAGGCACACACCAGTCTATATAAGGTCCCACAGTTGGCAGTGCATGTCAGAGCAAAAACCAAGCCATGAGGTTGAAGGAATAGTCCGTAGAGCTCCGAGAGGATTGTGTCGAGAAACATCTGGGAAAGGGTACCAAAAAATGTCTGCAGCATTGAAGGTCCCCAAGAATACAACGGCCTCACACATTCTTAAATGGAAGAAGTTTGGAACCACCGAGACTCTTCCGGCCAAACTGAGCAATCGGGGGAGAAGGGCCTTGGTCAGGGAGGTGGCCAAGAACCCGATGGTCACTCTGACAGAGCTCCAGAGTTCCTCGTCGGAGATGGTTGAAACTTCCAGAAGGATAACCATCTCTGCAGGACTCCACCAATCAGGCCTTTATGGTAGTGGCCAGACAGAAGCCACTGCTCAGTAAAAAGCACATGACAGCCCACTTGGAGTTTGCCAAAAGGCACCTAAAGGACTCTCAGACCATGAGAAATACGATTCTCTGGACTAATGAAACCAAGATTGAACTCTTTAGCCTGACTCCCAAGCATCACATCTGGAGGAAACCTGGCACCATCCCTACGGTGAAGCATGGTGGTGGCAGCATCATGCTGTGGGGATGTTTTTCAGCGGCAGGGACTGGGAGACTGGTCAGGATCGAGGGAAAGATGAACAGAGAAAAGAACAGAGAGATAACCTGCTCCAGAGCGCTCAGGACCTGTCTGGGGCAAAGATTCACCTTCCAACAGGACAACGACCCTAAGAACACAGCCAAGACAACGCAGGAGTGTTTTTGGGACAAGTTTCTGAATGTTCTTGAGTGGCCCAGCCAGAGTACGGACTTGAACATGAGCTAACATCTCTGGAGAGACCTGAAAATATCTGTGCGGTGATGCTCCCCATCCAACCTGACAGAGCTTGAAAGGATCTGCAGAGAAGAATGGGAGAAACTCCCCAAATACAGGTGTGCCAAGCTTGTAGTGTCATACCCAAGAAGTCAAGGCTGTAATCGCTGCCAAAGGTGTTTCAAGAAACTACTGAATAAAAGGCTTGAATACTTATGTAAATGTGATTTCATTTAGATTTTTTAAATAAATTCCCCCCCCAAAAAATCTAAAAACCTGCTCTCTCATTATGGGTTATTGTGTGTAGATTGATAAGGGAGGAAAAAAACAATTGAATCCATTTTAGAATAAGGCTGTAACGTAACAAAATGTGAAAAAAGTCAAGGTGTCTGAATACTTTCCGAATGCACTGCATAACACCAATATTGATATCCTCAGATTCTAACCTCAAAATACTTCCCTTTAGCATTTGTTTTACAATCAAGTTTTGTACCAATGAAACTGCATTCATGGAATAGTTATGACAAACTTTAACCGGTGTGTTGTCATTCTTCATGACACTGCAGTTGTATATTTTAATCTAATTCTAACATTTAAATCTAATTGATATAATATTAACATATACTTTAAATAAAATATATACTTTTGGATCATGCGGGGCATATAAAGAACCGTGATGGGTTCTCTTCCTTGAATACTTCTGAGGATTGCAATGCGATCGTCAGACTGACATTCTCATCACAGGTGAAAAACATACAGCAACCCGATTGTGAAGTGTACCATTTTTGCAGTCAGATGATAGAAATGCCCAATTCTGTAGAGGGCAAAGAGATTTAATTTCAGCGCTTTCCCACATGTTTTGACTGCAGTTCCCTACCCTGATGATTATCACGTTCACGGGACAAAGTTTTGAGGAACAACAGCTCCACAGGAAAACAGACACGGTGTTACACTGATCATCTTCCCCTCAAAATGTTCTTTGGAGCAGTGTCGACGCGCCGGTAGCTGTTGCCCGTTTGTAAACAGAAGACGGATTCATCTAACTTTGGGCATGGACGGTTGAGGAAAGAGCGTGGGCTAAATCCCGCCCGGGATCATATACACATGCCAGTAATGCATGCTCTTCCCTGTACTCCTGGGGGCATAGTTTCGAGGTGTGCCACAGAGTGTCAATCAGCCATCGATGGTTGTAGGAGAGTGGTAGGGCTAGTGGTATACGTCACCTTCCCTCTATGGTTTCCTGTTGAAGTATGCTGATGCTCCGTTTGAACCTCTTAGTAAACATGTGGCTGGCTCTTCCACAGTAGGTGTGTTTGGTCTCCTGAAGCTTTGCCTCCAGGGGGAGGAGTAGGGACTGGACTAGGTTGTCCCCAAATGTGTACTGTGGAGAAGAAAACAAAATGTATATGATTACATGTCAGTGCAGGAATTTGGTCTAGTGGTAGCACTGCTGCGGTCAACTCTGGACGACCACAAATTGCCCCCAAAAGATCAGGCTTCGACCTTTGCTTCGGTTACTCATCACGGCATCTCCGCCTCATCTCTCCCTCCAAGACTCTCAGTCACTGCAGACCCAATCTCTTCAGTCATAGCCATGAATAAAGGATCAAGCTTTTTTACGTTCCGTGGGTGAGCCGCACTTTTACAGCAGGCACAGTAGAGAGGAAATGACCTTTTTACGAGGGCTCATTGGAACCCAGTTTGGCTAAGCATTAGTTCACTCAAAGGATGCACACACACTTGCTTTATCATCTATCATACACAACAGCAGGCCATAAAGCAGCATTAACTGTCTCTTATTGATTTTTATGTGGATGCTGTTGGGTGGTGATGGCGGTCTTCTTGGTGTGTGTGTGCTTCGTGTTCCTTGTCCACAACATCCCATCATTGTGTCTCAACATAGCATCATCAGCACTAACCTTTTTACAACTCTTCTGTGGATTTGGCTCATATCAGTAATGGTGAGCCCGGGTTTATTGCCAAGCAGCCTCAGTGCAAGCTGGGATAGGTCGTCTAGGGAGAGACACTGACTGAGTTCTTTGTGTGCTGAGAATGAGAGTGTTCTCCAGAAATGCCTGCTACAGTATGGGCTTCAGGCCTGCTGTCCTCAAAGGACTGGGAGGGGAGGGAATGGGGGAGCAGGGAGAGAGGAAACTGAAAGAGGTGTAAAGGAAGAGAATGAAAGACAGAGCGGCAGCAAAGGAAGAACTGGTAAGAGCTTCTTCCAAATGCTCAACAGACGGAACACAAGCTGTTGAAAGGCTGGTTAAATACTAAACACAGCTTCAACTATAAGAAAACGGATAAATAATTATCAACCTAAAGAGCACTATTGGCTTAAGTTAACACACAGCAAGTTTCAATAACAAACTATTTCCTTCTCAGTTGTTCGTGAGTGGACTCTGGGTTAGAATGCACCTGGGCATCCCCGCTGTAAGAGTGAGGTGTGTGCGTGTATTATTATAATCAATTAGAATCACATGGAGCTGATTTGCTGGTGTTTTTACATTATTTTATGCCATTTTGTTTTTGCTCAGAAAACTTTGGGGCTAAATAAAAAAATCACCCATGGACCGCCAGTTAGGGAACCCTGCTCGTAAAATGTCAGTACTAGGAGTGATCGGTGGGTGGACGCAGGTCTGGTTAGTAGGTAGGTAGGGAGGGATTAGCCTGTCTTTGGGAGAGCGGAGGCAGAATTACAGAGAAGTTAAAGGGACTATCAATTTAGCATTTTCATCTGGATGGATGGAAGTCCACCAAATAAAAAGCAATGGTCCGGAGTGCCCTGATGATGTAGTTGAGCAAATGTTAAGAGGATAGGTTGTTTATTAAAAAAGGTCCAACGCAGCACTTTTTATCTCAATTTCAAATCATTTTTGGGTAACAATTAAAGTACCTTGCTGTGATTCTTATTTTGGACCATTTTAATGAAAACAAACAAAAATAGCTTATTTAAGAAGCAATATCTCAAGCCAGAAATTTTGAGTGAAAACTAGCCGTTATTGGCAGAGGGGTTCGGAACTATTTCTTATTGGTCTATTGGCTACAGCCTGGTGATGTCACCAGGCAGGCCAAAACTCTATCGCACCAAATCAGGATGAAACTTCAGGCAGCTCATACACAAAAAAGGTATTATTAACTTTCTCAATTTCACAGTAGAAATGTATATAAAGACATAGGAAAATCATGTTTGACAGCACTGGGCCTAGAGGACAGAAAGACAGGAGAGGAAATGTTAACTCCCACACTAAGGGTATTTGACAAACAGCCCGACTGATCTCAACGCTGTGCGTTACAGGGAAGACATCCTCCTCCCCTCATGCGGTACCCTTCCTGCAGGCTCATCCTGACATGACCCTCCAGCATGACAATGCCACCAGCCATACTGCTCGTTCTATGCGTGATTTCCTGCAAGACAGGAATGTCAGTGTTCTGCCGTGGCCAGCGAAGAGCCCGGGTCTCAATCCCATTGAGCATGTCTGGGACCTGTTGGATCGGGGATGGAGGGCTAGGGCCATTCCCCCCCAGAAATGTCCAGGAACTTGCAGGTGCCTTGGTGGAGGAGCGGGGTAATAACTGGCAAATCTGGTGCAGTCCATGAGGAGATGTACTGCAGTACTTAATGCAGCTGGTGGCCACACCAGATACTGACTGTTACTTTTGATTTTGACCCACCTTGTTCAGGGACATATTACTCCACTTCTGTTAGTCACATGTCAGTGGAACTTGTTCAGTTTATGTCTCAGTTGTTTAATGTTATGTTCATACAAATATTTACACGTCAAGTTTGCTGAAAATAAACACAGTTGACAGGGAGATGACGTTTCTTTTTTTGCTGAGTTGAGTTAAATGCATCAGGAAGCACATCCTGCCTCAGGTTTGATGTTCTTTACTTCAATAACCCCCCTGTCTGAATTCCCAGGTTACAGGCATAGCTGAGGATGTCGTTACCTTCTGGATGGCTTCATAGACGGCCCGGAACGCTGGCTGCTTGTCGTCATGGTAAACACCTCGATTTCCGTGGAGAATGAAGACTCCCTCTTGTTCGGCCTCGAGACAGTTGCTGCCGTAGATACAGTGGTCTGGACGGTAGTTCCATTGGCACGGGAACACATACAGGCTCTCTGCACAAGGGAATACAGGAGGGAGAGAGGTAACTGAGGGTTTCTGTTACACCATTGCGTGAGTTGTATACTTACAGAAAAACAGTTATTCCTCTAGAGGAAGAAGAATAGATCGTTTCAACAATAAAGCAATGTGTCTGTCTGGGTCATGTTCACTTGAATTAAACTAAATAAAAAGATCAGAAACATGGAAGTACTAGCTGCACCCGTCCAAAAGGAAATGCACATTTTTGTTTTGGTTGCACAACGGTATGAGGCGGTGGGACCTAATGAAGGTGAGTTTCACCTGGGTTATGATGGAATATGATGTTGAGCAGGTCCTGGTCTCCCCAGGTGATGTTGAGTTTATATTTCTGGAGAAGTGGCATCAGCAGCTCCACCCATTTGAGGGGGACTGACGTCATGTCATTCTGTCATAACAAGTCATAGTAAAGAAAGAACCAAAAATATGTTAAATGACAGTGTGAACCACATTCATTCTGGGTAATGTGACACAATATAAATGGAAAACTAAAAAACAGCCAAACTCCTGACTGACACCAAACAATTAATAAATGATTGCATCCTTTCTGTGTCTGAGGCATGGCAATATGTTTATAACAGTACACCAGCGTTTCCCAAACTTAGTCCTGAGGACGCCAAGTGATTTTGGTTCTTGCCTTAACCCCACACAGCTCATTCAAAGCTTGATGATTAGCTGATAGGGGTCCCAAAGACCGGGTTGAGTTTGGGAAACCCTATAGTACACAGTTGGTGAGCCACAGCTGGTGAGCTACGCAGACGAATGGCAACAGTGACCTCCTCTGGTCAATAATGCGGGTGCAGAAGACTTACAGAAAATGCCTTAGCCAACATTACAAATTGAAGAACACAACTACGATCATTTACAAATGACAGTACCAGTCAAAAGTTTAGATACACCTACTCATTCAAGAGTTTATTTGTACTATTTTATACATTGTAGAATAATAGCTAAGACATCAAAACTATGAAGAAACACATGGAATCAGGTAGTAACCAAAAAAGTGTTTTATACATTTTTGATTCTTCAAAGTAGCCACCCTCTGCCTTGATGACAGCTTTGCACACTCCTGGGATTCTCTCAACCAGCTTCACCTTGAATCAGTCTTGATGGAGTTCCCACATATGTTGAGCACTTGTAGGCTGCTTTTCTTTCCTCTGTGGTCCAACTCATCCCAAACCATCTCATTTAGGTTGAGGTCGGGTGATTGAGGAGGCCAGGTCATCTAATGCAAAGCTCCATCACACTCCTTCTTGGTCAAATAGCCCTTACACAGCCTGGAGGTGTGTTGGGTCATTGTCCTGTTGAAAAACAAATGATAGTCCCACTAAGCACAACCCAGATGGGATGGCGTATCACTGCAGAACGCTGTGGTAGCCATGCTGGTTAAGTGTGGCTTGAATTCTAAATAAAAGCACTGACAGTGTCACCAGCAAAGTACCCCCACACCATCACGCCTCCTTTTACGGTGGGAACCACACATGCGGAGATCATCCGTTCACCTACTGTGTGACACAGCGGTTGGAACCAAAAATCTCAAATTTGGACTCAGACCATCCACTGGTCTAAACGCCCATTGCTCGTGTTTCTTGGCCCAAGCCGGCTTGGGCCCTATCTCTTTTCCTTATTGGTGTCCTTTAGTGGTGGTTTCTTTGTAGCAATTCGACCATGAAGACCGGATTCACACAGTCTCCTCTGAACAGTTGATGTTGAGATGTGTCTGTTACTTGAACTCCGTGAAGCATTTATTTTGTCTGCAATTTCTGAGGCTGGTAACTCTAATGGACTTATTCTGGGTCATCCTTTCCTGTGGCGGTCCTCATAAGAGCCAATTTCATCATAGGGCTTGATGGTTTTTGCGACAGCACTTTTTTTGTTGTTGAAATTTTCCGTATTGACTGAACTTCATGTCTTAAAGTAATGATGGATTGTCCTTTCTCTCTGCTTATTTGAGCTGTTCTTGCCATAATATGGATTTTTATTTGTTTATTTTGACCAAATACGGCTATCTTCTGTATACCACGCCTACCTTGTCACAACACAACTGATTGGCTCAAACGCATTAAGGAGGAAATTCCACAAATAAACTTTATAAAAGGCACACCTGTTAATTGAAATGCATTCCAGGTGACTACCTCATGAAGCTGGTTGAGAGAATGCCAAGAGTGTGCAAAGCTGTCATCAAGGCAAAGGGTGGCTACTTTGAAGAATCTGATTTGTTAAACACTTTTTTGGTTACTACATGATTCCATGTGTTATTTAATAGTTTTGATGCATTCACTATTATTCTACAATGTAGAACATAGTCTAAATAAATACATGTCTTGAATGAGTAAGTGTGTCCAAACTTTTGACTGCTACTGTACCTTCAACGGTTTGGCCTTTCTAGACACAAAATGCTTTAACAGAACATACAAAAAAATAAGCTGAGAAAGTTCAAGAGATCCTGACAACCTCTTCTCAAGCATATACACCTACACACAAAGACGCTCATTCTCACTGACACAATCACCTTGAAGTATTTCTTTCTTATCCGGGTCATGTTCATGAGCATGACGCCAGAGTTTACCCCGGTCTTTCCATAGTAAGGGTGACGTGCGAAGCGGTTGTACCAGGCGATGCGTGGCTCCTCATGCTCAGGGGCCATGGCTGCCAGATGGGTGGAGTTGAAGAGGGAGAGCAGGGACCAGATCTCCTCTACAGGCTGAAGGAACAAGATATCGGTGTCCACGTACAGCAGAGAGTCTAAGTCTTTTAGGATCAACTGGAGAGGAGACAAAAAAAAGGTTAGAATGCCCAAGAACATAGTCAAACATTACACACATTACTCTGACAGCACGCCATTTTCCTGATTCCCTGACCCAGATTTCAAATGGAGAATCTTCAATGAAAGTTGTTGAGGTCCAGGAATGGGCTTAATCTGGGTCCAATATCTCATGAACAAACGTGTATTGTTCTCAGCAAGGGGGACACTGAACAGTTTAATTGAGTTTTTTTTTATTATGGCCAGTCTCATCAAACCCTGAGGACTCACCGGAAGGAAGAGCCTTTGAGAAGCACAGGGTTTGAAGAGTTTCTTCCACTCCTTGGCGTTCTCACTGGGGAAGGTGATGGGGTACGTGGTGTAGTTAAACCTGGTCTGGAAGACACTGGGCCACAAGTCCAGCTGAGGGAAAATACGCAGGAAACAGACAAGTGAACAGTGACAACCACACACCGGCACAGGTACAGACATCTAGTTCAACAGCTTCTAGTTCCATCCTCTTAACTGCTAGGGCCATATCACTTAGTACCAAAATTCATCCTGCCACTAATTCCTGTTCTCCATACTTACAGACTCTCCAAAGCTGCCATGCAGATGGTCCTCTGCGAAAATGTGAAAGTGTAGCGGTTTGGCGCTGAAGAGGAGTGCAGACTTTAACATGGTGAGAGTCTCCTCTAGTCTGGGACCACAGGCCACTACAGCCAGATGGAGCCGCTCATCTCTAGTGGCCTCCTGGACGCTGGCGGAGGCTGGCTTCTCCCTGAGATAGTAAGAGATAAAAAAAAGGGAGGAGCGCAACATCTTAGGGCACTTTAGAAGAAGGGCACCACTTGCACAGTCCCCGTCAGGAATTTAAAAGCATTGGATTGTGGTAAGTATTGGATGGTGGGAATTCACAACATATTAATCTTTTGAGCTCTATGAACTTTATCCAACATGTTACTGGGCCCACCCATACTCTGGACCTGGTTATTACCAAGGGGTTTTCTACTGGGCCCACCCACAATCACACCCATACTCTGGACCGAGTTATTACAAAGGGGCTTTCTATTGACGTATCCTCTATTGTTGATGTTGCTTTATCTGATCACCACTGTGTATTATTTTACTACCTCGTTGCCTATTGCACAGGGTAATACTGAACACATTATTAAGAAATGCTATCTTACCTGTGAAGTTACTATAGATTTTATTGAGTGTATGAACAATACTCCACCTATTCTGCCTTCCTCTTGTGATGATTTAGTTGATCACTTTAATAGCAAATGAAAGGGCAAACATTGATGCCACAGCTCCAGTAAAGCTGAAAAGGGCCTCATCCAAATGGAGTGAGGAAACTCCCTTGGATGAGTGAGGAAACGATAATCAATTACAAAGAGAAATTGCAGAAAGGCAGAGCGGAACTTGAGAAAATCAAAGTTGCAGGTTTTTTATGATATTTCATGGCAATAAGACATGCCAGACGAGCTCATTTTTCTAACTCGATCACTATTCAAAATCAGAATAATTTGAGAGTGCTCCCCAACCATTGACTGTCTGATAAATTTGTACCCTGGCAAAACTGTGGACTTCCCACATCTAAATGTGATGAGTTTGCAGCATATTTCAGAGATAAGATAACCAACATTAGGCTGGGTATCATTCAAGCAAGACCTGATGAGAAGAATGATGATATGTGCCCTAGACTACCACACAAAGGCACTATGGATTTATTTTCCCTGGTTGACATTTCTCAGGAAAGTGAGATCACAACTTAAGCCGTGTACCTGCCTTCTCGATCCTATCCCCACCACCTTCATCAAAACTGTTTTTAATTGTATATCTGAAGAAGTGCAAGCTATTATTAAAATCACTCATTGTTCACAGGCACTTTCCCCACTGCACTAAAAACTGCTATGGTGAAACCCCTTCTGAACCAAAGTAATCTAGATTTTTTTGGGGCAACCCCCACCTTTCATTCTTAAGCAAAATTCTGGAGAAATAAAGCAAAATTCTGGAGAAATTGGCATTCATAACAAAATATTTGTTTAAGTGGCAACATTTTTTAAAACATTTCAAATCTGCTTTTTGTCCACACCACAGCACATAAGACAGCCTTAGTTAAAGTTGCATTCGACACTGTTAACCATGATGTCCTTCTGGACAGACTGGAGAGGTGGGTTGGCCTCTCCGGTCCAGTTCTAAATGAGTTCACGACGTATTTAACCGGTCGAGAGTTTGTCAAACTTTGGTGAACATAACTTAGAGAGAAACTATATATTACATGTGGCGTCCCACATTGTTAGATTTTGGGTCCGGTACAGTTCAGTTTATATATGTAACCTCTTGGCAGCGTTATCAGGAAGCACTGCATTGATTTTCACGGCTACGCAGACAATACACAACTTTACATTTCTGTGTGGCCGGAGGATTTTAGCTCCACGGATAAATGAGACTGTATTGGAGATGTAAATACTTGGGATGGCTCACAACCTCCTCCAGCTAAATCAAGACAAGACCGAGGTACTTGTTGTTCGAGCCAAAGCAATGAAAGAGAATCTAGCTGCCAATTTTAATTCACAGGCCATAAAAAAAGAGAAAACAGCAGCCAAAACACCTAGGTGTTGTTTTAGATTCTGAACAAAATCTTGAATCACACATCAGGAATGTGACCAAAATAGCTTTTTAACCGCCTGAGGAACTTTGCCAAGGTGCGGCCGTTTCTCTCTCGGGCTAATCCAGAGACTCATCCGTGCGTTTATTACAAACAGGCTTGACTGCTGTAATGCTCTGCTGTCTGGTCTACCCAGGAAAGCCGTTGGTCAACTGAAAAAACATACAGAATGCTGCAGCACGGATACTGACAGAGACCAGAGCACCACATTACACCGGTTTTAAGGTCTCTGCATTGGCTGCCTGTGAGTTTTTGAATAATAATTTTTAAAAAAAGAGTCTTCTATTGGTTTTTAAAATCAATCCAGGATTGTGTACCCCAATACATGTCAGACATGCTTTTAAGTTATGCACCCAGTGGGTGCCTCAGGTCCTCTGGCACTGGTATTTTAACCAAAGTCTAGGACCAAGAGGCATGGAGAGGCAGCCTTTAGGTATTATGCACCCAGCCTCTGGAATAGCATGCCAGAGAACCCGAAGGAGGCTGAAACTGTAGACATAATTAAAACGGATCTTCAAACACATTTTTAGCTTTGATTTTCCTGATTTTTAGTTCTCTTTTGTTTATCTTATGTTTGTTTGTAGTAAATATTTCAGCTTTTTATTTTTGTGGGGGTTTTTTCTTCCCAAAAGCATCGTTCATCGTTAGAACCGTTGTAGGTACATTGTTTAATCTAAACAACTCTGAAGCAATTATCAGCAGACAAAAAATAAATCACGAAAAACAGAGATTACCCAAGAATAAATATTCGATATTGTTAAAACATTTTCACGGTAAAAAGTACCAGGAACGGGCGGCTTTCCCATAGAATTCCATTCTAGAGCAAGTTTCAGTTTAATACAATATGCAAATATATATATCTATCAAAAATGGCTGTTGATGCCGAAAAGGCTTGACCATCTTGAATGTCCTTTTCTACTAAAAACTTTGGAAGCTTTCAACTTTCCAGATGAAATAACACATTTTCTAAAAACATTGTATAAATTGTCCTAAAGCTAAAATGTACACAAACAATATCTGATTAAATTGCTTTATGTCCCCTCACCCCCCTCCTGTTTGCACTGGCAATTCTACCGCATGCAGAAAGAACTAGTAGACAGGACCCAAAACGTAACAGGTATCAGTATTGGTAAAACATGAATATAAACTTAACGGTTTTGCAGATGATCTCCAGATATACCTGACCAATATTGAAAACTCAATGCCCCCTTTGCTAAAATTATTTTCAGAATACTCAAAAATCTCAGGATATAAAATTAACGTGGGGGGGGGGATCCTTTAAGTGGACCACAACAAATATTTAATACTTAGGATGATTAATATGTGACAAACAAATATATAAAGACAACTATTTTCTAAACTCAGCAAAAAAAGAAATGTTCCTTTTTCAGGACCCTGTCTTTCAAAGATAATTCATAAAAGCCAAATAACTTCACAGATCTTCATTGTAAAGGGTTTGAACACTGTTTTCCATGCTGTTCAATGAACCATAAACAATTAATGAACATGCACCTGTGGAACGGTCGTTAAGACACGAACAGCTTACAGACGGTAGGCAATTAAGGTCACAGTTATGAAAACTTAGGACACTAAAGAGGCCTTTCTACTGACTTTGAAAAACATCAAAAGAAAGATGCCCAGGGTCCCTGCTCATCTGCGTGAACGCACCTTAGGCACGCTGCAACAAGGCATGAGGACTGCAGATGTGGCCAGGGCAATAAATTGCAATGTCCATACTGTGAGACGCCTAAGACAGCACTACAGGGAGACAGAACGGACAGCTGATCGTCCTCGCAGTGGCAGACCACGTGTAACAACACCTGCATAGGATTGGTACATCTGAACATCACCTGCAGGACAGGTACAGGATGGCAACAACAACTGCCCGAGTTACACAATCCCTCAATCAGTGCTCAGACTTTCCGCAATAGGCTGGACTGAGGGCTTCTGGCCTGTTGTAAGGCAGGTCCTCACCAGACATCACCAGCAACGTCACCTATGGGCACAAACCCACCGTCACTGGACCAGACAGGACTGGCAAAAAGTGCTCTTCACTGACAAGTCACAGTTTTGTCTCACCAGGGGTGATGGTCAGATTCGTGTTTATCGTTGAAGGAATGAGCGTTACACCGAGGCCTGTACTCTGGAGCGGTATCGATTTGGAGGTGGAGGGTCCGTCATGGTCTGGGGCGGTGTGTCACAGCATCATCGGACTGAGCTTGTTGTCATTGCAGGCAATCTCAACACTGTGCGTTACAGGGAAGACATCCTCCTCCCTCATGTGGTACCCTTCCTGCAGGCTCATCCTGACATGACCCTCCAGCATGACAATGCCACCAGCCATACTGCTCGTTCTGTACGTGATTTCCTGCAAGACAGGAATGTCAGTGTTCTGCCATGGCCAGCGAAGAGCACATATCTCAATCTCAATCCCATTGAGCACGTCTGGAACCTGTTGGATCAGAGGGTGAGGGCTATGGCCATTCCCCCCAGAAATGTCCGGGAACTTGCAGGTGCCTTGGTGGAAGAGTGGTGTAACATCTCACAGCAAGAACTGGCAAATCTGGTGCAGTCCATGAGGAGGAGATGCACTGCAGTACTTAATGCAGCTGGTGGCCACACCAGATACTAACTGTTACTTTTGATTTTGACCCCCCCTTGTTCAGGGACACATTATTCCATTTCTGTTAGTCACTTGTCTGTGGAACTTGTTCAGTTTATGTCTCAGTTGTTGAATCTCATGTTCATACAAATATTTACACGTTAAGTTTGTTGAAAATAAACGCAGTTGACAGTGAGAGGACGTTTCTTTTTTTGCTGCATTCATTACTCAACGATATGAAAGCAGATCTAATTCAATTGAATAATCTTCCCACAAATCGTACAGGTAGAACAAACCTCTTTAGAATGGCATGACTGCCAAATCCAATACCAATTACCCCACCGAAGACATTCTTTAAAATAAAAAATAAATACTCAGTCATAACATAACAGACAAATAAAAAATGCTGCTTATATTCCCCAAGTCTGAAGTGGTTGCTACACTTGACACTTACAATGCGACTTCTGCTATCAGAATACGAAGATCACATTGAAAACACGGGTCTAGACGCACAAAAAAAAATCGCTTCGTGGACTGATTGTGTTTAAATCTGGAAGACCAGATTTCTCCTGTCTGGACGCAAATCAGGCTACCTACCGAAAGTGCACAGTGGGTGACGTTGGAGGACAGAGTGCGAGGAAAGTGTTTGCTGGCTTCATAAATGCTAGCCAGTTAGCTAATGCTAACCCAGTTACAATCCCTTTAGCATCGCTTGCTAGCTAGCTACAGAGGTCAGCTGGCTAGTTTGCCACAGTATTTACCTACAGCCATCAGTGGTTGTGTTATCATTCCTTGCCGTGTCTGAATCCTGGCTCAGGAAGGCCACCAAAAATTCTGAGATTTCCATACCCAACTATAACATCTTCCGTCAAGATAGAACTGCCAAAGTGGGAGGAGTTGCAGTCTACTGCAGAGATCGCCTGCAAAGTAATGTCATACTTTCCAGGTCCATACCCAAACAGTTCGAACTACTAATTTTGAAAATTACTCTCTCCAGAAATAAGTCTCTCACTGTTGCCGCCTGCTACCGACCCCCCTCAGCACCCAGCTATGCCCTGGACACCATTTGTGAATTGATTGCCACCCATCTAGCTTCAGAGTTTGTTCTGTTAGGTGACCTAACCTGGGATATGCTTAACACCCTGGCAGTCCTACAATCTAAGCTAGATACCCTCAATCTCACACAAATCATCAAGGAACCCACCAGGTACAATCCTAAATCTGTAAACAAGGGCACCCTCATCGACGTCATCCTGACCAACTGGCCCTCCAAATACACCTCCGCTGTCTTCAACCAGGATCTCAGCGATCACTGCCTCATTGCCTGTATCCGCTACGGAGCCGCAGTCAAACGACCACCCCTCATCACTGTCAAACGCTCCCCAAAACACTTCTGTGAGCAGGCCTTTCTAATCGACCTGGCCCGGGTATCCTGGAAGGACATTGACCTCATCCCGTCAGTTGAGGATGCCTGGTCATTCTTTAAAAGTAACTTCCTCACCATTTTAGATAAGCATGCTCCGTTCAAAAAATGCAGAACTAAGAACAGATATAGCCCTTGGTTCACTCCAGAACTGACTGCCCTCGACCAGCACAAAAACATCCTGTGGCGGACTGCAATAGCATCGAATAGCTTCGGTTTTTCGGAAGACTGCCTTGCCTGGTTCACCAATTACTTTGCAGACAGAGTTCAGTGTGTCAAATCGGAGGGCATGCTGTCCGGTCCTCTGGCAGTCTCTATGGGGGTGCCACAGGGTTCAATCCTCGGGCCGACTCTTTTTCTGTATATATCAATGATGTTGCTCTTGCTGCGGGGCGATTCCCTGATCCACCTCTACGCAGACGACACCATTCTATATACTTCCGGCCCGTCCTTGGACACTGTGCTATCTAACCTCCAAACGAGCTTCAATGCCATACAACACTCCTTCCGTGGCCTCCAACTGCTCTTAAACGCTAGTAAAACCAAATGCATGCTTTTCAACCGTTCGCTGCCTGCAACCGCACGCCTGACCAGCATCACCACCCTGGATGGTTCCAACCTTGAATATGTGGACATCTATAAGTACCTAGGTGTCTGGCTAGACTGTAAACTCTCCTTCCAGACTCATATCAAAGATCTCCAATCGAAAATCAAATCAAGAGTCGGCTTTCTATTCCGCAACAAAGCCTCCTTCACTCACGCAGCCAAACTTACCCTAGTAAAACTGACTATCCTACCGATCCTCGACTTCGGCGATGTCATCTACAAAATTGCTTCCAACACTCTACTCAGCAAACTGGATGCAGTTTATCACAGTGCCATCCGTTTTGTCACTAAAGCACCTTATACCACCCACCACTGCGACTTGTATGCTCTAGTCGGCTGGCCCTCGCTACATATTCGTCGCCAGACCCACTGGCTCCAGGTCATCTACAAGTCCATGCTAGGTAAAGCTCCGCCAGGTGTATTATCTCAGTTCACTGGTCAAGATGGCAACACCCATCCGTGTGTAGAACGCGCTCCAGCAGGTGTATCTCACTGATCATCCCTAAAGCCAACACCTCATTTGGCCGCCTTTGGAATGGTAGTTCCAGTTCTCTGCTGCCTGTGACTGGAAAGCTAGTGACTAAGTGCAAAAGAGATTTTTGTAGTTCGCTGAAGTTGGAGACTTTTATCTGACTCACCAACTTCAAACATCTGCTATCTGAGCAGCTAACCAAAACGATCGCTGCAGCTGTAAATGACATAGTCTATCGGTAAATAGCCCACCCATTTTTACCTACCTCATCCCCACACTGTTTTTATTTATTTACTTTTCTGCTCTTTTGCACACCAATATCTCTACCTGTACATGACCATCTGATCATTTATCACTCCAGTGTTAATCTGCAAAATTGTAATTATTCGCCTACCTCATGCCTTTTGCACACAATGTATATAGACTCCCCTTTTTTTTCCTACTGTGTTATTGACTTGTTAATTGTTTACTCCATGTGTAACTCTGTGTTGTCTGTTCACACTGCTATGCTTTATCTTGGCCAGGTCGCAGTTGCAAATGAGAACTTGTTCTCAACTAGCCTACCTGGTTAAATAAAGGTGAAAAAAATAAATAAATGCAAGACGCGCTCAGAATTCCATGATCAGAATACTAAAGCTGCATGAACTGTCAAGTCTAGACACGGCCTGAAGGTGGTTTTAACCTTCCAGACTTGGAATTGTATCAACTCGCTACCCAGGGCTTTTATTTGCAACATTCGGAAAGTATTCAGACCCCTTACAGCCTTATTCTAAAATGGATTTAAAAAATAAAATCTTCAATTTACACACAATAACCCATAATGTCAAAGCGAAAAGAAAAAAAAACTTTATACCTTTATTTACATAAGTTTTCAGACCCTTTGCTATGACTTTAATGAGACTCGAAACTGAGCTCAGGTGCATCCTGTTTCCATTGATCATCCTTGAGATGATTGGAGAACGCCTGTGACAAATTCAATAACTAGCCAGCTAGATTGTGGCTTTATAAAAGGCCAAAGAAAGCTAGAAATCGTTTTTAAGAATTCCTCAAGCATTTAAATGGCTAGACAAAAATGGCTAATGTAGCCATCCAGCCAGGATAACGTTGCTAACGTAGCCATCTAGCCAGGATAACGTTGCTAACTAGCTAACCATGAGCTAGCTAGCTAACAGGCATTTTCCGAAAAAGAAAAAAAACTTGCTCAAGACAGTTAACAGAATTGTCCATTTAAACAACTTTAGCCAATTTACTAATTACTACATTTTTGCTAACATTAGATAGTTAATCCAGAGATTCTTACCTTTGCCTCGATTTGTCAGTCTCGTCCAGATCATCATAGCCCTGGTGAGTGATGTGAAGCTTGAGACAGGTATTTGTAGTTCTGTATGATAGCCACATTAGCATTTCAATTTCGGGGGTTAAATACAGGCAAATATATTTATTTAAAAAAAAGTCATTGTCAGAGAGATTTACACGGTTTTCAAAACGAACGAAACACAGCCCTTATTTTGAAGTGTTTCTAAAAACCCACAATGGATCAAATGAATGGTGGAAAAAAAATGATTGGAACTATTTCTGTGTTTGACCGCTAGGTTTAACGGGTATTATGACTCCTACTGTGGTAGACTACACTACAAAGCCAGGTTTCCCGATGGAAAAATGGAATGGATGGAATTTACAAATGTTTTAATGATGAATCGTAAAAGCAACGGGCCGAAAATGACACAGCCGTTTCCCAAAACACCATGCTGTGCACTCGATACAAAGTTAAATTTAACTGTGTCGTTACAGGTGCTGTCACGTGTTGAAAATGACTCCAGAATATAGCCTATTATGTATTCATGTTTTTGTGTTATGTTTGCCGTGTATTCCGTTTTCTCCTGATCTTTTGTATGCAATGTTTGATTTGAGTAAATTCTGTATTTCTTGAGTGTGTGTGCAAACTGGGAGCAACAATTGAATAAAGCCACATTCAAATCGCTCGTTCCCTCGTTGCTATAGAAAATATCAAAGTGACCTAAAAATAAAATATGATGACAATGGTTTTCGCAATTTCTGAACAAATCATTGTAGTCTAACGTCAGGCAGGAATTGGGCTTCAAGTATGCCTACAGATATTAAACATTAAGTGCCAAGTCAAGCGACATTGGCATAGACCTAACATGGTAACCTTTAGGTTATTGGTTAGGCTACAGTGTAATTTCTGAGCTTTTTGATGGTTGTAGCCTATAGGCCTAATAGATATAAATATTGACGCAGCTCAGATGTAGTCTAACCATTTAATGCCAGGTACACTTCCTTTCAAAAGTTTAGGGTCACTTAGAAATGTCCTTGTTTTTGAAATAAGAGCACATCTTTTGTTCAATAAATAACCAAATTGATCAGAAATACAGTGTAGACATAGTTAATGTTGTAAATGACTATTGTAGCTGGAAACTGCATTATTATTTTTATGGAATATCTACATAGGAGTACAGAGGCCCATTATCAGCAACCATCACTCCTGTATTCCAATAGCACATTGTGTTAGCTAATCCCAGGTTAACATTTTGAAAAGGCTAAATGATCATTAGAAAACCCTTTTGCAAATGTTTTAACAGGTGAAAACTGTTGTTCTGATTAAAGAAGCAATAAAACTGGTCTTCTTTAGACTATTTGAGTATCTGTAGCATCAACATTTGTGGGTTTGATTACAGGCTGAAAATGGCCAGAAACAAAGAACTTTCTTCTGAAACTCGTCAGTCTATTCTTGTTCTGAGAAATGAAGGCTATACCATGCGAGAAATTGCCAAGAAAATGAAGATCTCGTACAATGCTGCGTACTACTCCCTTCAGAGAAGAGTGCAAACTGGCTGTAACCAAAATAGAAAGAGTGGGGTGCACAACTGAGCAAGAGGACAAGTACATTAGAGTGTCTAGTTAGAGAAACAGACGCCTCACAAGTCCTCAACTGGCAGATACGTTAAACAGTACCCGCAAAAGACCAGTCTCGACATCAACAGTGAAGAGGCGACTCTGGGATGCTGGCCTTCTTGGTAGAGTTCCATTTTAATATTTTTTGGGGGGCCAGTCTGAGATATGGCTTTTTCTTTGCAACAGCATCCCAGAGTCGCCTCTTCACTGTTGACGTTGAGACTGGTGTTTTGCGGGTACTATTTAATGAAGCTGCCAGTTGAGGACTTGAGGCATCTGTTTCTCAAACGTGACACTAATGTACTTGTCCTCTTGTTCAGTTGTGCACCGGGGTCTCCCACTCCTCTTTTCTAACGATGCCTTTGCCTTAAGATGCTTTTGGGAAACTGGGTCCAGGTTGCAGTGGTGTGTATTCATGGATGCCAAGGGAAGCCAGGCTTCCCCAAAACATTTACCAAGAAAACACAGAAAAAAATTCATCTTTCAACAGTGTTTCATAATTTTCCTTTAATTTGCAAGAGGCTGA
Source organism: Oncorhynchus nerka (assembly GCF_034236695.1). Taxonomy (NCBI): domain Eukaryota; kingdom Metazoa; phylum Chordata; class Actinopteri; order Salmoniformes; family Salmonidae; genus Oncorhynchus; species Oncorhynchus nerka. The sequence continues at coordinate 55,710,988 of NC_088420.1, read as the reverse complement.
ATGTATCTCACCGGAGAAAGCGTCAGAGCGAACGAAACAGTGCCCCTCTGTCTCGGTTTGTGTAGCCCATCTATCTGATGCTGTCTGGTCAAAAAGAGTAGGACATTGTTGCAGCATGTAGAATTGAATGCAAGGGAAGCCAGCGAGCATTTGGCCTCCCTTGATACATAATTTTTTTAAAAGTATAAAATAGTCAATCAGCATTGAGCTAAACTGTGTGTGCTCAACTGTGAAATGGTGTCGAGGGAAGCCAGTTTGGATTTGGCTTCACACCAATCCCACTGAGAGCAAAATGTTATTTACAGAAAAAACTAGAATTGTTGCATCTCGTTGTGTTGTGGCTAGCTAAAATAGGCCCTTTCCTAAACTAGCTGGCTCATTGTTGCCCATGAAAGGAAGTTAGACTACCTGGATAAAATTCTTGCTCGCTAGCCTATGACAAAAACTAAAAGCGTATTGTATGACGAACTCATAGACCGTTTAGTCAACATGAGGAAGGCATTGGCGTTCCTCATGATTCCCACAAGCAACTACAGCCCCTCAGGAGTTTTGAATTTTTGTAGCCCTCACCAAAGTTTCCCATGCTCTACAAGTACGGTGAGTCAAAATGTTGATCTACTTGCACAAACACACACAGACAAATCAGAACCAGACAGCCAAATCATATTTAGCTTACATTGATTGGACTACATTATTTTTTGATATCTTTTAGTTTTAGACTAAGCATCTGTGATTTGATGATGTTGAAACGGTGCAGCTCCTGTTCTTTGCGATTTGCAGTTACTCTTCGTGTTTCTAACAAGTTGTTTAGTAGTCCAAAAATGTTAAAACCATTAACTTGCTGTACGTAACATAACTGTTTGTTACATGCAATGTGGTTTGTGGACTTCGACAGGACAGAGCTCACTCACCGGTTTTGTTATGAAACAACATTTATTCTGCCACTGTCTTATTGTCTCGTCCTTTACATATCACGTTGTAACATGGCTTTTTTTTCTGGCTTGGCTTCCCCAGTGATTTTACCCAAGCACAGCTACTGCCAGGTTTAAAAATGAGTAAAGTGGCCACCCAGCCATGCATACATAGGTCCCAATCAGTTCATTCCACAAACATCAGGAGGCAGTCTACAATAGGGATTCCAGTAAGACACTGACAATGCCTTACACAAGACAGAACAACAAGTTGAATGCCTTTTGATTCCATGGTGATTGAATCATGGTAGGGGTAGATTAGAGAGCTACTTGGTTATCGAGCAAGCTGCTTGAGTTTCTCTAATATTTGCAGAAATAGATAACTAGTTAGGTAAGAACCAATCATCTTGAACTAAGCAGGACATCTAATGATAGGTAACGTTACCTAACGGGGGGAAAAAACTGAAATTGCAATGTGGATAATTGTGAATTAGCAAATTAATGGATTTATAGCAGGCAATGATGATCAACATCCTCCCCATGGCATTATGACTTTGGTTAGTTAACCCACGAGCTCATTGATCTGTGGTTGTACATCGTCATCCTTACGGTACGGGGCAATGTTTTATCGGTAAAGTCAACAGATTAGCTGGTTAGCTAACGTTAGCTAGTAATCCTGCTAGCGAAGAGTTGTGGCTAGTATTTTACAAGTGTGGCTAGCTTTAGCGTGTTAGCTAGTTACTTGGCTGACTTCTGTAGCCAACTAACTACCTAGTTGGCTAATCAATTGTTATTTTACCTGGTCCTGTCATGTTCTTGGTGGGCAAAAAGGCTTGGCACTCCTCCACCATTCCTGACTATGTGCCCAGTGTCTTGGGCCCCAAATTGGGGTTGCCTGCCACTGGATTTTTTTGTTCTTCTGTCGGTCCATCCGTCTTCGTATTGCGACTCAAAAGACGAGGCTACCGGTAGTTGATTAAAAACATACAGCACCGAAAAGACAGCAAAGACCATGCACAGTAGAAGTGCATGAAGATAACATCGCATTTTGTGAATTTAAAAAATGCACTTAACCGTGCTACCGTAACATTCTTTCAGATATGGATTTACATTGACTAACTAGGGTTGTGTTTACGTCAACTTTGAGCTCCACCTTCTGTCAAGAAACCAAAGCACAGGGGTGTATTCATTACGTCTTGCAAAGGAAATCGTTTACAGTTTAACCAAACGGAAGCAAACGGGACGAAACGGAGGGACTTACCTGCATTTGTCCAATAGAAACTGTAGTCTTCGTTGTAAACACGTTTTCGGTTTGGAGTAAACCGTTTATTGCAAACGTTTTGCAACAGAATCAGCGTGATGAATACACCCCTAATTACTGTTCCAGATATTATTTAATACACACACGGTCAAAAGTATGTGGACACCGGCCCATAGAACATCTCATTCCAAAATCATGGGCATGAATATGGAGTTGGTCCCCCCATTGCTCCTATAACAGCCTTCACTCTTTTTGGAAGGCTTTCCACTAGATGTTGGAACATTGCTGTCAGGATGTTCAGCCACAAGAGCATTTAGTGAGGTCGGCATTGATGTTGGGCGATTTGGCCCGACACGCAGTCGGCGCTCCAATTCATCCCAAAGTTGTTGCCACAAAGTTGGAAGCATAGAATCATCTAGAATGTCACTGTATGCTGTAGCATTAAGATTTCCCTGCACTGGAGCTAAGGGGCCTAGCCCAAACCATTGAAAACAGCCCCAGACCATAATTCCTCCTCCACCAGTCTTTACAGTTGACACTATGCAGTCGGACAGGTAGCATTCTCCTGGCATCCGCCAAACCTAGATTCGTCTGTCAGACTGCCAGATGGTGAAGCGTGATTCATCACTCCAGAAAAAGTGTTTCTACTGCTCCAGAGTCCCATGGCGGCGAGCTTTACACAACTCCACCCAAAGCTTGGCATTGAGCATGGTGATCTTAGGTTTGTGTGTGGCTGCTCGGACATGGAAACCCATTTCTTGAAGCTTCCGACATTCAGTTCTTGTGCTGACTTTGCTTCCAGAGGAAGTTTGGACTCAGTAGTGAGTGTTGCAACCCAAGGACAGTCAATTTTTACACACTTCAGCGGGCCCGTTCTGTGAGCTTGTGTGGCCTACCTCTTTGTGGTGAGCAGTTGTAGCTCCTAGACATTTCCACTTCACAATAGCAGCACTTACAGTTGACCAGGGCAGCTCTAGCAGGCCAGACATTTTACGAACTGACTTATCGGAAAGGTGGCATCCTGCCATGTTAAAAGTCACGAGTTCTTCAGTACAGGCCATTTTACTGCCAATGTTTGTCTATGGAGATTGCATGGCGGTGTGCTCGACTTTATACACCCGTCAGCAACGGGTGTGGCTGAAATAGCCAAGTCCACTCATTTAAAGGGGTGTCCAAATACACACAAAAAAGTATGGCCAAAAGTATGTGTGTGTATCTGGGTGTCTGGAAAGCACCCATTGGCTTGCAGGACAAGTTGAACTATGATCAAATAGCTTCCTACTAGATACTAGCTAGCTAAATACATTAATAATTAGATATGAAGGAAAGAGATTTGGAAACATTAGCCTTATAAACATCTGCAATACAATACCACCTCATGTATACCAGTGTACACATTTCTAACATACATGAACTAAAATAAACCTATTTATTATACATACATACATACAGTGGGCAAAAAAGTATTTAGTCAGCCACCAATTGTGCAAGTTCTCCCACTTAAAAAGATGAGGACTGTAATTTTCATCATAGGTACACTTCAACTATGACAGACAAAATTATTTTAAAAAGTCCAGAAAATCACATTGTAGGATTTTTAATTAATTTATTTGCAAATTATGGTGGAAAATAAGTATTTGGTCAATAACAAAAGTTTCTCAATACTTTGTTATATACCCTTTGTTGGCAATGACAGAGGTCAAACGTTTTCTGTAAGTCTTCACAAGGTTTTCACACACTGTTGCTGGTATTTTGGCCCATTCCTCCATGTAGATCTCCTCTAGAGCAGTGATGTTTTGGGGCTGTTGCTGGGCAACACGGACTTTCAACTCCCTCCAAAGATTTTCTATGGGGTTTGAGATCTGGAGACTGGCTAGGCCACTCCAGGACCTTGAAATGCTTCTTACGAAGCCACTCCATTGCCCGGGCGGTGTGTTTGGGATCATTGTCATGCTGAAAGACCCCAGCCACGTTTCATCTTCAATGCCCTTGCTGATGGAAGGAGGTTTTCACTCAAAATCTCACGATACATGGCCCCATTCATTCTTTCCTTTACACGGATCAGTCATCCTGGTCCCTTTGCAGAAAAACAGCCCCAAAGCGTTTCCACCCCCATGCTTCACAGTAGGTATGGTGTTCTTTGGATGCAACTCAGAATTCTTTGTCCTCCAAACACAACGAGTTGAGTTTTTACCAAAAAGTTATATTTTGGTTTCATCTGACCATATGACATTCTCCCAATCTTCTTCTGGATCATCCAAATGCTCTCTAGCAAACTTCAGACGGGCCTGGACATGTACTGGCTTAAGCAGGGGGACACGTCTGGCACTGCAGGATTTGAGTCCCTGGCGGCGTAGTGTGTTACTGATGGTAGGCTTTGTTACTTTGGTCCCAGCTCTCTGCAGGTCATTCACTAGGTCCCCCCGTGTGGTTCTGGGATTTTTGCTCGCCGTTCTTGTGATCATTTTGACCCCACGGGGTGAGATCTTGCGTGGATCCCCAGATCGAGGGAGATTATCAGTGGTCTTGTATGTCTTCCATTTACTAATAATTGATCCCATAGTTGATTTCTTCAAACCAAGCTGCTTACCTATTGCAGATTCAGTCTTCCCAGCCTGGTGCAGGTCTACAATTTTGTTTCTGGTGTCCTTTGACAGCTCTTTGGTCTTGGCCATAGTGGAGTTTGGAGTGTGACTGTTTGAGGTTGTGGACAGGTGTCTTTTATACTGATAACAAGTTCAAACAGGTGCCATTAATACAGGTAACGAGTGGAGGACAGAGGAGCCTATTAAAGAAGAAGTTGCAGGTCTGTGAGAGCCAGAAATCTTGCTTGTTTGTAGGTGACCAAATACTTATTTTCCACCATAATTTGCATATAAATTCATAAAAAAATCCTACAATGTGATTTTCTGGATTTTGAAGTGTACCTATGATGAAAATTACAGGCCTCATCTTTTTAAGTGGGAGAACTTTCACAATTGGTGGCTGACTAAATACTTTTTTTGCCCCACTGTGTGTGTGTATATATATAAATATAGTTTTAAAACATTTTATTTTACCACCTTTTTCGATCTTGTCTCATCCCTGCAATTCCAACAGGCTTGGGAGAGGCATGCGTCCTCTGAAACATTACCCGCCAAACCGCTCTTCTTAATAACCCGGCCGCTTAACCCAGAAGCATCAATGTGTCAGAGAAAACACTGTTCAACTAACGACAGAGTCAGCCTGCAGGCGTCCAGCCCACCACAAGGAGTCGCTAGAGCGCGATGAGCCAAGTAAAGCCACCTGGGCCAAACCGTCCCCTAACCCAGACAACGCTGGGCCAATTTTGCGCCGCCCTATGGGACTCCCAGTCAAGGCCGGTTGGGACACAGCCTGGGATCTAACCCGGGTCTGTAGTGACGCCTCAAGCACTGCGACGCAGTGAATCATAGACCGCTGCGCCACTCAGGAGGCCCATAAAGACCCATTTCTAACAAAATTCCCAAGCATGTCAAGTTATCCAGACTCTAGTAGATACAGTACTTGTAAATAGGTTATAAAAATGAGGGCTATCCATGAATATCCCAAATAGTCTCCTGTGTGAGGAGCTTAGGCTGCATTTAAGTAGGCAGCCCAATTAAGATGTTTCTTCCACTAATTGTTTTTTTCAGAGCTGATCTGATTGGTCAAAAGACCAATTAATGGAAAAAAATATCTGAAATTGGTTACCCGTGTAAACGCAGTCATAAAAGTATGTATATGTATATGGTTAAGACCCATCTGCCATCCACTGAGCACAAATGGAGGAAACTCAAGTCTGACTGATGAACCTATCAGTTTATTTTTATTTCATATTTTCAATATAAACCACTGTTGGATGACAGCATGCTTGACTCTACAAACTGTGGAAGAGAAGCATACTTCTTAACAATATTCTCAATTTTGAATCAAACATTAAATAGTAACGCAATAATTGAGATGCTCATTGATGTACATATGACAACATGGCCGGCTATAACCAGTAACATAAAGCAGTGATATGATTCAGTAACATGTGCAGTAAAATTTTGGCCAAACTGAAATGCTTTATAAAACAATGGGCCCGTTTCCCAGACACAGATTCAGCCGACTGTTGGACTAAGAAGAATGTTCAATGGAGATTCTCCATTCAAAGTGATTAGTCAAGGACTACTCTGTATCTGGGAAACTGATCCAATAGCTTCTCATTAATTAATGCACACCATATGCCAGCAGGTGCAATCTGCTGCTAACAAAATTAATCTTTGTCAATCTACAATCAAGAGATGGACCACTCGCTTCACATTTATTCTCTCATAATTAGGGTTGTTGCAAATTTTGGTAACTTTGCCAGAATTCCCAGGTTTTCCAGTTCTCTCAGTTGGAGGAATCCTGAATTTCCTACTTATTCTCTGAGTCGGGGAATCGTCCAGGTGATTTCTGGAAAACCTATGGATTTTGGGTAAGTTACCAGAATTTTGCAACCCTACTCATAATGCATATTCATATTCCTCTGTAGCTAAAGCACTCTCTTATTCTGCAATAGTCCACATTGGTAAGAGACAGAAACCAACCGACCACTAAGTGTGTGATGAGGGATGACACGATAACACTGAGGTGTTGTAAGTAAATACCATCAGATCCCGTGGCATCACTCAGCTAGCTGTGCATGCAAGGCAGGGTTCATTCAACACAGTCAAGACCCAGCTTCAGTTCAGTTCACTCAGGCCATGGTCGTTTTCATTAGGGCACACCATAACAAAATGTTTTCAAACTTTGTGCAACAGAAAACAAACATGATCGTTTCTTATTTATTGGATAAGTCCAGGTATTTACCTTCCAGTTTCAGTCTATTTTCTTCTGCTTGCTGCCGACTGAACACGACCCAGATATTGGCTGAAACCAATTCGTTGATGATACACAGCGTCCTCCCAGCACCAGCCTCATAATACATACATTTTATTTTATTATTATTTCTTTTTTTTACAATGTGTGCATGTTGAAATGTTGGGTTGGAGTGTGGGGTGATGGATATGGGGGACACATAAGGGTGTATGTAGCGTTGGGTGTAATCTTGCATGCCAGACTTGTATGTAATATTCAGAGACACACTTGTCTGGTTCCACAAGACTATGTTAGGTGAGGAGGGAGGAAATGGGAGAGAGAGAGGGAGATTAGTGACTCTCGCTGTTAACTGAGGACCCCTCCCCCCGCGGCGAGGACGACCGGGACACCCCCCTTTCAGTGTTGTCAGAACTGGTGTTGCCGCTCTGGCTGTGCTGGTCTGCCGAGGCGGCACTGGAAGGAGTGGAGGCGGGCTTGGTTTTCTCCTTAAAGTCTGTGATTATGACCGTCAGGTCACCCACCGTTACCTCTAGGTGCTGGGCACTGCTCCGGTCCACGTTTTTTAACCTGGGCCTGGGATGGGGACAGAGAAGTATGGATGGATATATAGTAGGTATCGTGTTCATCCCCTTGGATTTAGTCATATTTTACTGTCTTACAAAGTGGGATTGGAATGTATTTAATTGTAAATTGTCAAAGAACTACACAAAACTCTCAACATATTAAAGACATTTTCCTAATACTGAGTTGCCCCCACACGTAAAATCTAGGCCCAGAATGATACTAGTATTTCAAAAGTTTCCATGGCAAAAAACAAATACATGAAGCAGACCAATCTTGGGTGGGTCCTTAAAAACCTGCTGTAAAATAGTGTGCTATAGCTTGGAAAATAAATCAAGTGACTCTGGATGACAACATAAGGTTTGTTTCCAACATTAGGGCTGTTTTCCTAAAGAAGTTTCGGCCTTAGTAAAATCGGTGCACAAATTACAAATCAGAGGTGCTAAGTACTCTAACACGGAACCCAAACCGGCTGCGCGAGTGCACCATCGTGAGCTATCGTGCATAAATTTATTTTGTCCCCCTACACCAAAGGCGATCACGACACGCAGGTTCAAATATCAAAACAAACTCTGAACCAGTGACATTAATTTGTGGACAGGTCGAAAAGCATTAAATATGTATGGAATTTTAGCTAGTTAGCTTGCACTTGCTAGCTAATTTGTCCTGGGATATAAACATTGAGTTGTTAGTTTACCTGAAATGCACAAGGTCCTCTACTCCGACAATTAATCCACAAATAAAACAGCCAACCGAATCGTTTCTAGTCATCTCTCCTCCTTCCAGGCTTTTTCATCTTTGAACTTATATGGTGATCGGCATCTAAACTTCTATAGTATTACCACGATGACCGGCAAAACAGTTCGTCTTTCAATCACCCACATGGGTATAACCAATGAGGAGATGGCACGTGGGTACCTGCTTCTATAAACCAATGAGAGATGGGAGAGGCAGGACTTGAAGCGCAATCTGCGTCAGAAATAGGAGTTCTATTTTAGCCCTTGGCATCGTAGACGCTCGTTGGCGCAGTAATTGAATAACATGGATTTCTACATTTATTTTGCGGCGCTCGCGCACGCGACTGTCCGGTCTGGTCAGCATGTGAGCCCTAAATCTAACATTTTCACATTATTTATGCTCTGCCAAGGTGTTGGTGATCATAGCTAGACAGCGATGTTTAAGTATTGACATTATAGCAGATTTAAGTCAAAACTGTACCCCTGAGCAGTCTCCTTCCTGTCCTGCAGCTCAGTTCGATTGCATCTTTGATTTGTCTGGGTGGTTTAATACATCATCCACGCTTAAAGAGATATTCAGTGTCTGATTTGTTATTGTTACCCATCTACCAATCACTGCCCTTCTTTGAGGCTTTTGAATACCTCCCTGGTATTTTAGTTTAATCTTTGCTTGAAATGCAATGAGGGACCTTAGATGTACACTACCGTTCAAAGGTTTAAGGTCACTTAGAAATGTCCTTGATAAAAATGTCCTTGATAAAAACTTTTTTTTTTTTTTTTTAAACAATCTTTTTTTGTCCATTAAAATATCATCAAATTGACCAGAAATACAGTGTAGACATTGTTAACGTTGTAAATTACTATTGTAGCTGGAAACTGCTGATTTATAATGGATTATCTACATACATGTACGAAGGCCCATTATCAGCAACCATCACTCCTGTGTTCCAATGGCACGTTCTGTTAGCTAATCCAAGGTTATCATTTTAAAAAGGCTAAGTGATCATTAGAAAACCCTTTTGCAATTATGTTAGCACAGCTAAAAACTGTTGTTCTGATTAAAGAAGCAATAAAACTGGCCTTCTTTAGACTAGTTGAGTATCTGGAGCATCAACATTTGTGGTTTTGATTACAGGCTCAAAATGGCAAGAAACAAGACCTTTCTTCTGAAACTCATCAGTCTATTTTTGTTCTGAGAAATGAAGGCTATTCCATGCGAGAAGTTGCCAAGAAACTGAGGATCTCGTACTGACGCCTCAAGTCCTCAACTTTGAGCTTCATTAAATAGTACACGCAAAACACTAGTCTCAACGTCAACAGCAAAGAGGCGACTCCAGGATGCTGGCCTTCTAGGCTGAGTTGCAAGGCAAAAGACATATCTCAGACTGGCCAATAAAAAGAAAAGATGGGCAAAAGAACAGACACTGGACAGAGGAACTCTGCCTGGAAGGCCAGCATCCCGGAGTCACCTCTTCACTGTTGACATTGAGACTGGTGTTTTGCGTGTACTATTTAACGAAGCTGCCAGTTGAGGACTTGTGATGTATCCGTTTCTCAAACTAGACACTGAAATGTACTTGTCCTCTTGCTCAGTTGTGCACCGGGGCCTCCCACTCCTCTTTCTATTCCGGTTAAAGCCAGTTTGCGCTGTTCTGTGAAGGGTGTAGTACACAGCGTTGTACGAGACCTTCATTTTCTTGGCAATTTCTCGCATGGAATAGCCTTCATTTCTCAGAACAAGAATAGACTGACGAGTTTCAGAAGAAAGTACCTTGTTTCTGGCCATTTTGAGCCTGTAATCGAAACAACTGATGCTGCAGATACTCATCTAGTCCAAAGAAGGACAGTTTTATTACTTCTAATCAAAACAACACTTTTCAGCTGTGCTAACATAATTGCAAAAGGGTTTTATAATGATCAATTAGCCTTTAAAAATTATAATTGGATTAGCTAACACAACATGCCATTGGAACACAGAAGTGATGGTTGCTGGTAATGAGCCTCTGTACACCTATGTAGATATTCCATAAAAACAAATTCTGCCATTTCCTGCTACAATAGTCATTTACAACATGAACAATGTCTGCACTGTATTTCTGATCAATTTCCTGTTATTTTAATGGACAAAAAACAAAACAAAAAAAAGAGGGGATTTTCTTTCAAAAACAAGGACATTTCTAAGTGACCCCAAACTTTTGAACAGTAGTGTATGTATCGGGATGTCATTTGTTTAATCCGGATCTAATTTAGGCTTGCCTCAACAAAGAGGGTGAATACTTAAGCAAAGTCTATATAGCTGTTATAAAAATAAGTAAATATTAGTACACACTTTGTGAATGTTCTTTTCACTTCAACATTAGTGTATCTTGTGTAGATCAATAAATAAATAAAAACAATTAAATCTATTTCAAATCCACTTTGTAACGAAACAAAATGTTGAAAAAAAAGAGGGGGTGAATACTGATACCCACTGTATATTGTCAATAATAGAACAGGATGAGAGTCAATAGTAGTCAATAGTATGGATAGTCACTTGGAACCTGTAAATGATTTTGATAGAATGTAATAATCATAATAAAATGAGATGATTAAAATATTCGCCAACCTTCATAGTATCTTTGCGAATATGTTGTTCAAACAGTTCCCTCCTTACCTCGTCTTCTTGTGGTTGTTCTTTTTCTGTGTTGGTTCCTTTTCACTCTTCTCTTTCTCCGATTTCTCCTTCTTCTCTTTTTTGGGTTGTGTGGGTGAAGCAAACTGTGCAGTGACTTGCTGGGCAACCATTTGGGAGACAGGGCGAGGCTTCCTAGAAACAGATTAGTGATTATTAACATTGGATATTAGGCCATGAGCAGCAGGTACATACATATATGCACTGCATATTTATGCACACTGACTCGTTTTTCTAGATTTCTAGTGTATGTTGAATTGTATGTATGGGGAAAAACTATCATAAGGAAGCACACTGCACATAGACAAATGCTGCATAGCGACAACATATTGAGGGTACAGGAACGCATACACCTGACATTTGTGCTCAGTGGGTTAAGTTCTGTGCATGGCTCCGGATATCTTGAGAAATGTTCATTTAGAAGGGTTTAAACTTGTTGTTTTATCCCTTTATTGATAAAAACAACATTTGACACTATCTGTCAGACGAACTACACCATAGAATCTGTCAAATAATGTCCCCATAATAGAAATGTCTCACTCAAAACAACCACTTGAATTTAGGCAACAATTAGAATGATTTATGAATATTCTGCACAATAGGTTTACATCCAAAAGTCAAACTGTCTGGACATCATCTTTGAACTTCTTCCCAGTCATCACTAGTTACCACAGCCACAAAGTTATGAACCAGCATATTTCTTTAATATGTTCTTAAAATGTGATTTTAAACCTAATCTCAACCACACTGCTAACCTTAAATAAAGACCAAAAAGCAAATGTTTATTTTCATAAATTGTTAAGATATAGACTATTTAGACTTGTAGCTGTGGTATCTAGTGGAAACCCTTCTTACCGTGTTGACGTTCCCTTTCTGACATCGCACATCATACACTTGAAAGCTTCGGCGGTGTTCCTGAAAGTACATACGCTACAGTCCCAGTAGGCATCGTCAGAAGAGGGCTTGGGTTGCCGCTTCGGCCTTCAAAACAAACACACACACACACACACACACACACACACACACACACACACACACACACACGATAAGAGGAGCGACACTGTCAGCATAGCCATTTTAGGTAACATTCATTGATGTGTATTTGTACAAAAACACAACAATACAAATTACTCTCATTTGAGCCGTATGGTCAGATTTACGAGGTAAAACTCTTCTATTTGACACACGGTGGCCCCGGCATAAAAGAGCCAGTCAGCCGCCATGAAGCTACAATGTAGCTAGCGCTACGCATCCATTGGTCGTACCCTGTTTACAAGTGTTCATCACATTTTTTGGTCATTTTTCTAGATAAATGTCATTTTACCTTGTGGGGCTCTTCTTGTCTCCCATCGTATAAAAGCTTTATTTGTTTGAACTCAATATAGATTAATTTGACGGGGAAATTACCAACGCCGCTCTCTGCTGTCGTAGAACTCCAGTGGAAGGATGATGATCACGTGGCAACGCCTACCCAATCACTCTCTCAAGGCACTCAAAGTACCCCTCGCCGACCCACTCTAAACGGACCGGTCCCGCCCATCACACGTTTTTATTGGTTGAGGTGCATTCGCATTACCCACGCTCGACACAACGTAACATGTTTGTGCAGCGTTCACAAAAACGGGGAACTCAGAAACATCTGATTTCCGACTTCAGATTGTTGAAGACATCTGGGAACTCGAAAAAAACAAACAGTTCCGACTGCGAAAATTCGTTTCAAATGGTCATCAATCTCGGAATTCCAACTCCGGACCTCGGGCCTCTTTCTCGAACTCCAACCTGAAAATCACAGAAGTCATGATTTCACCTCGTATTTTTCCGAGCCCCGGTTATCTTGAGTTATGTACTTTGCTAAATATGCATTTCGAACGTATAATTACAATTCCATATATTTTTAAACACTTTTAAAAGTTTCATAAAATAAGAAAAAAAGTATCAGCTTGCCCCCAAAAAAAAAAAAATGCTAGTTTGCCACACTAACTAGCTAATTAGCAGTCTAACATTACATCACAGGTTTACAGAATAACGTATAACAATACACACAATTGTTTTCTAATCTATTTTTGGGTAAATCATTTTTGTTGACTGTAAAAACGTTTTATACATGCTTTTTCACACGTTGAAATGTTTTGTTTACTCCGTTGCCATGGTCACGGTGATCGTCGCCCTTGGTGTTGAGTTTGCGGTTTGCCTTCAAAATAAAAGTCCCCAATTGAAAGCGTCGCAAACCGACACATAGAGCGTAATCGTGCCATATTTGGACTAGACATAGAATATATTGATATGCCATGCATGAGACAAAGGAATGTGTAGCGGTATGTGTTAATTGTAGGGGTGCCCATGGGGCTGGGGATCAGAAATGTTCAGTGCGAGAGGCAGGTTCAGGTTTCCAGGGTTAGAGTACTGCAGAAGTTGTCAAATGCTGAGGCAATGAAGAATGTAGAGGGAGATGGGAGGGATCCTGCAAAGATTTCTACCAGTACAGAAGGATAAACCAACAAGTGATTTAAAAAAAACTTTATTTAACTAGGCAAGTCAGTTAAGAACAAATTCTTATGTACAATGACAGCCTACCAGGGAACAGTGGGTTTAACGGTTCATGGGCAGAACGACAGATTTTTACCTTGTCAGCTGAGGGATTCGATCCAGCAACTTTTCAGTTACTGGCCCAAGGCTCTACCTGCCACCCCAATATATGTTTCAGTCAGATTGGATATTTAGCTTTAATAGCAATGGTTCGAGTCTCTGAAAATTGAGGTTGTGGTGGCAGCTGCAGAGGTATTTGGTTGTGCGAGACTTGACATCGGAAGAGTGGTGGTATCCCGTCCTTTCAGGCTGTTGGCCCGAAGTAGGCCAAAATATTTTGAAATTGTGGAGTATGATGTTTATTTATTTATTATAAAAAAAATATAAAAAAATTGTGAGTATAGTGTTAGACGGTAGGGTATTTGTTTATTTTATTATTATATATATTTTTATTCAAGCTAAGTTTAAAGTGTTAAACTTTGGACACCAACCGCCGCCGAAGACAAAAAGGTCGAAGAAGAAGATAGGCGGCGGTAAACTCCGCGTAACATACTGCACTCCGCCAATCAAACACCGACGAGGAAGAGGTTGAATTTTACTCGTGGTGTTTGTTGTCAAATGTTGCACATGCAGAAAGGGTTGGAACTGTATAAAAAAATCAACCACTTTATCGCAAAAAGTGCAAAACTACCTTTTAATACACAGAGCACGTTCAGCTGGTAAGTTCGTTTTTCCTAGCAACAACAGCTTCAGTGTACGCTAGCTAGCATTGGCCAGCATCTCTTTGCAAGCTAGCTAGGCTAACTTCAGCATCTATCCAATTGTTTGTACATTACTAGCTAGAGACACTATCATTGCAATTGACTTGGAATGTTCATATAGAAACATTATTAATTGTCAGGGTCGAATTCATTAAACAGACTCTGTTGCTAAACGTTTCTTAAACGGAAGCAAACGTAATTAAACGGAGGGCCCTAGCTGCCTGAATTCTGTCGTTAGAAATTGTGTGCCGTAATTATTAACGTTACACCCCAGCGGTAATTCAGGTAGGTCCTTCTGTTTAAGAGACGTCGTAAGGAATATGCCCCAGTTGATTTTGTTTTACATGTGCAATTTTTCGTTCTGTGTCTTGTATCCTAGTTTTTGAATATCAACCACATTTGTGTCAATACACTCCATAGACAACTCAATAATTCCTAAATATTCATCAATATTTGCAGGTTTTACATTCTCCAAGTCCCACATCGAGGAGCCCTTCAGCAACTTGGAGTAAGTTAGCTACAGCTCTCCCACACTCCACTACAGTAACTGAAAAATCAGTGTGCACAATATGAAGGGACAGTCATACTGTAACCCTGATGCCTAGCTCAGATACTTTCATAGTTTGATTTGCGATCTGTTTGTCAGAGTATAAACGTTACTTAAGTCTCCCTAGTGCACACACTACACTGCCTGTACACACTGCACAAAGTTACTATCTAATGAGGTATTCATGTGCTTGTGGGAAACTGGGTATTCCGACATGATTGTGTTTAGTTGCATTTGAAGTCAGACCAATTCTTCAACCAATAGGATTTTAGCTAGCTTGATCTCAGTGCAAACTCGGTCTCCAACTTAACAGTTCACAGGCGAAACGTCAAGGATTTAGTTGCCGACTTTAGGATTACAGCTTCTTGTCACACAAGTAGGGCTGTCGTGGTGACCGTATTACCGTATTCATGATCAAACATTGAATCTTTGAAAGTTTAATTTTTTTTAATGAGAGAGATACAAATCTAATGAGAAATTTAAACAAATGATGCATGCATTCAAGTCTGGAAAAAAAATCCCTCCTTGCCATTATGAACCAAATGACTAAAAGCCTAATCCTACTCACTGATCTATCTTAAAAGCATTAAGACAAATTAAAGTTACGAAGAGTATTTTCCAAATTATTCCTATAAAGTGTTTGTCCTAAAGTTGCAGCTTTCTATGGGAATAATTATTAAAGTTGGATTCTATGCTATACTCATTCACAGATTTATTTTGAGTGACAAATACAGTTGAAGTCGGAAGTTTACATACACTTAGGTTGGAGATATTTCACTTATAATTCACTGTATCACAATTCCAGTGGGTCAGAAGTTAACATACACTAAGTTGACTGCCTTTAAACAGCTTGGAAAATTCCAGAAAATGATGTCATGACTTGAGAAGCTTCTGATATGCTAATTGACATCATTTGAGTCAATTGGAGGTGTACCTGTGGATGTATTTCAAGGCCTGCCTTCAAACTCAGTGCCTCTTTGCTTGACATCATGGGAAAATCAAAAGAAATCAGCCAAGACCTCAGAAAAAAATGTAGACCTCCACAAGTCTGGTTCATCCTTGGGAGCAATTTCCAAACGCCTGAAGGTACCACGTTAATCTGTACAAACAATAGTATGCAAGTATAAACACCATGGGACCACTCAGCTGTGATACCGCTCAGGAAGGAGACACGTTCTGTCTCCTAGAGATGAATGTACTTTGGTGCGAAAAGTGCAAATCAATCCCAGAACAACAGAAAAGGACCTTGTGAAGATGCTGGAGGAAACAGGTACAAAAGTATCTATTTCCACTGTAAAACGAGTTCTATATTGACATAACTTGATAGGTCGCTCAGCAAGGAAGAAGCCGCTGCTCCAAAACCGCCATAAAAAAAAAGCCAGACTACGGTTTTCAACTTCACATGGGGACAAAGGTCATACTTTTTGGAGAAATGTCGCCTGGTCTGATGAAACAAAAATAGAACTGTTTGGCCATAATGACCATCGTTATGTTTGGAGGATTAAGGGGGAGGCTTGAAGCATGGGGGTGGCAGCATCCTGTTGTGTGGGTGCCTTGCTGCAGGAGGGGGGACTGGTGCACTTCACAAAATAGATGGCTCATCATGAGGAGGAATTTTATGTGGAGATATTGAAGCAATATCTCAAGACATCAGTCAGGAATTTAAAGCTTGGTTGCAAATGGGTCTTCCACATGGACAATGACCCCAAGCATACTTCTAATATTGTGGCAAAATGGCTTATGGACAACAAAGTCGAGGTATTGGAGTGGCCATCACAAAGCCCTGACCTCAATTCTATAGAAAATGTGTGGGCAGAACTGAAAAAGCGTGTGAGAGCAAGGAGGCCTTCAAACCTGACTCAGTTACACCAGCTCTTTCAGGTGGAATGGGCCAAAATTCACCCAACTTATTGTGGGAAGCTTGTGGAAGGCTACCTGAAATGTTTGACCCAAGTTAAACAATAGGCAATGCTACCGAATACTAATTGAGTGTATGAACACTTCTGACCCACTGGGAATGTGATGAAAGAAATAAATCACTCTCTACTATTATTCTGGCATTTCACATTCTTAAAATAAAGTGGTGATCCTAAATGAATTTTTACTTTGATTGAATGTCAGGAATTGTGAAAAACTGAGTTGAAATGTATTTGTCTACGGTATGTAAAACTTCCAATTTCATCTATGTTCTGCCACAAGAAGTGAAATTGGGCAAACAATGCCAAGATGGAAAAATCTAATGAGAAGAAAATAAAAAAAACTTTGGCTACAGCTGAGTAAAGCTTGTGAAAAAGATTATGCGTTGTTGGCTTAGGCCTATATCCATATTATTCTATCAACATGCAACCTACCTACAACACCTATAGAAGCCTTATAAGGGAGGAGGTGAAAATGTGAATCCGTTTATAATGATCCAGTTCTGAGGACAGCCGAGTTGCTCTGCAGCCAATGATTTTTACAACCCATCGCAAGAGCACAGTCAGTGAGGTTCGTTGACTGCGTTACTCGTTCTAGACTGTGGAGCCCAAATAACTGTTTTGACTAGCAGTCGCTGCCATACGAAGGAGGAATGAGAAGTTTTTTACTTTTACCTGCTCCTCAAACCCGTTTTGTTGTCGTCTTTTGGTCAAAAAAGTTGAAAGGTCAGCGGCGAAACGTCACAACTTGACAACTCTTGTAATAACATTTTCTTTGAGTTTCCCCACTTGTAATTATGACTTGGAGGGTCGTTCAAGTGAAACTTCCCAGTTGGAACTCCGAACTTCTTTATTACTCCGACATTATGTGAACGCCGCATTAGTTTACATACTTACTTGTGGACAATTAACACATTTTAGTTTGCGTCCCCTTGTGTTAATTATTGTCATGGCTGTGATTGTATGCTTGTTGTCCCTTACTTGCAGTGGCGTACAGGCGAGACCGAAGCCGAATCAGAGAGGCCACCGATGAGCATATTTCAGAGAGAGCTGTAAGTGACTGGTCATTCTAGCACTTTGCACGAGCACTCTTTGGGCAGACGGTGACGATTATTTTCACGTATGTATTGTCATCACATGAGTGTTTATTAGGCCATCGACCATCCTTCATGGAGTTGTCAATGTAAATAGATGTACAACTTATTCGTTCATGCATAGAGTAGATTTTCTCTCTGCACTTGTGTTTTTGAAATAAACTAATCCATGTTGTAATGCTTCTTGTTTAGGGAACGTACCAGAGAGTTGTGAATGTTGTCGAGAGGAGGACTGCTGTGACAAGACCGGAGCAAGAATATGACAGAGAATTTGAATATGAAACCAAACGGTATGGTGGTGTTCAAAGTTACCATGATGATGACCAGATAGGATACCCTAGCGACAACATTCACACAGGAAGTGATCGTGGATACCATGGTGACGTGGTAGGCAGCATCCGAGGGAGGAACTCCCCATCTCCCCGAAAGGTCGGTAAAGCTTTATCATGACCATTGTCATATTGATCTCAGAAAAGTACGATTTAGTTTACTTTCTTTGCAGTTGGACTAATATAAAACGGACCATTTAGGTGGTAGCCTAGCTGTTGAATGTATGTTGATTGTCAGTAGATTGTATTTTTCAGCAGTCTGTATTATTCACACGTTTCAACACATGCTCTATCTTTGTATGCAGGAGGACTACAGGGATCCATACTACAGGGGATCCAGAGTTGATTCTCAGATGGGCCGTCAAGGAGGGATGAGGTAAATCAGGCTTGACCACATCTATAAGATTGAGAGACGTTGAGTAATACTTTGTTATTGACCTGTTTAAAATACTGTGATGGTTCTATTCTATGAACCACCAGATGGCAGCAGAGTTCTACATTTCTGAAGCCACCATAATGATTAAGATTAGGATCACTTTATTGGTCAATTGCACACAAGGTCCCCTCCGAAAGACACAAGTATATACAGGTTTTGGAGTCGTGCGGGGGGCTGCCACACTGGGCAGCATTTTGAGCAGCATTTTTCAAATCATGTATGTGTCTTTGTTTAAAGCACAACAACTAGCATTGATTAAACTCTCAATTTTTTGCTTTTTAATTATTGCAGCTCGTTAGGTAGTGAAAACGTTCCACAGGGTTGCTGGCCCATGTTGACTCTACTTCCCACGGTTGTGCCAAGTTGGTTGGATGTCCTTTCGGTGGTGGACCGTTCTTGATACACATGGGAAACTGTTGAGCGTGAAAAACCCAGCGGCGTTGCAGTTCTTGACACAAACCGGTGCGCCTGGCACCTTATACCATACCCTGGTCAAAACCACTTACATTTTTTGTCTTGCCCATTCACCCTCTGAATAGCACACATATGCAATCCATGTCTCAAGACTTAAAAATCCTTCTTTAACTTGTCTCCTCCCCTTCATCTTCACTGGTTTGAAGTGGATTTAACAAGTGACACCAATAAGGGATCATAGCTTTCACCTGGTCAATCTGTCATGGAAAGAGCTAGTGTTATTAAGGTTTTGTATACTCAGTGTAAATCCCCACTCAAGATATTACATTTGACATATATCGCACAGTCACTGATTTTGAAGAGGGATTGAAAACACACTGAAGCTAATTTGCCAACCTGTCTCTGAGGTATTGGGCGGGAAAGACAGAGTAGGTTCTTGGCTCGTTTCATACCATATTCCACTTATCAACCACCAGATTCCTTACCTTGGGGAGCTTGTCAGCCTGACCCCACACAGAGCACAGCTAAAGCCTGTGGATCTCCTCTGCCCCTGTGCTGCCGAGACAGCCGTCTAGCAGTGACCCAATACAGAGTGCCAACAGTTCACAGGCCAAGACCCACCCCTCCCCATTCACTCCTAACCAAGTGTCATACCAGACTCCAGACAGGGACAAAGGGCACCAGTGTCAACTCATTGAGCCAACAAGGCTAAACCCCCACAGGAAAACCTTCTGGGCCGCCAGCCACTCCCTCTCCAGCCAGACAACCTCCACCACACTCTCGGCTCTCCTCAGACTCTCTGTACAGCGTACACACTCTCTATGCTGTCTTCTGTGGGAGAGCAAGCTAACTATGGTCTAGTTTCTCACCTCTTCCTTCATTACTGCCACCAGTCCAGTTATTTTCACGATCCATAGTATGACACCTCACACCTTTTATCACCGACATTTGCAATTCTGTCTCCCACATTGGTTCTAGTTGGTTCACCATTGTCATTAAAGCTCCCTTGACTTGTTGGCAATGGAGCCTAAAAGAGAGACTCGTGGTGTGGTTTTGACAGGGCAGCAGGCGGGCATCTGGGTCCATTTTTCCGCCGTTAGTGTGGTAAAGAGGTTTACTGGAGGCCTCACCCTTGCAGTGTAGTCCACAAGAAGCAGCGGTCAGGAACTCTTTGTTGGGTCTCTCTCACCTGGCCGGAGGTGTTGAAGACTGAGGTGGCCAGACACCAGACAAACAGCAAGGCCTCCCCAGCACCACACCCTTATCCCTTTCCCCTCAACACAAGACAGAGTCCCGGGCCTGGGGGCTGCTGTTCATGGGCCTTCACTCGACTCCGACACATACATTTTGAGGGGGGGGTGCACACTGCAGGTGTGCCTTTGCAATAGAGGCAGGTGGGCGGCAGCGGGTGGATTGCTCAATCTGCTCCGTTGTGGAGCTCTTGACCTCATGCGATGATAGCAGATGAGTGAAATGGGAAGCCCATTAAGTGCACTCATATTATATTTGTGCACAGGGCTGATTGCATTTGATATATTATTGATTTCACTATTCAGGAAGATGAGAGGGAGGCATTGGCTGTAATAACCTTATGACTAAAACCAATTACCTAGATTGATATTGGGGTTTATGTTATTTGTTTTCAAAATGAGTTAATTTCATGTTTAATTTGTTTGTGTAACACTTTCAATGTAATGGATTGGCTTTAACGGCATGACCTTGTAGAGTGAGGCTACGTATTCCCTGTGTAGAGGCTTTGGTCAAAGGTAGTGCACTATAGGGAATAGGGTGTCATTTAGGATGCTGACCTTGTAGAGAGACACTCTCTCAGAACCTCTTGAATACTTTCTAGCTTAGTCAGGCCAGGGTCATCCTTTTCCCCCTCTGGTATTCTGCAGTTGTCTTTCTTCCTGGACCTGAAAGAGCTTGTGTTTAGTTTTCCTGTTATTGCAGGTGGGACTGTGACACCCAGTTGCTTCGACTCTTGTTTTCTTTTGGTTACTCTTGCTCTCAGATCAGCGTTTTCTTCTCTTTGGTTTGTAAGGATATAACCTGCGTTTAGAGAACCTGTTCCTATGCTTGGAAGAACAGCTTTGAAGATGCAGCTATAGACATACTGAATCAACAATTAGAACTAGGACTTTTCTTTAAGATGACATTTTATGTATAGCGACCACAGAATTCCTTTTTCATTGCTTTCTTATGGAAAGACGCGAGGTGAGTTAAGGTGGAATCAGTCACATTTATTTACTAAGCCCTTTTTACATCGGCAGAAGTCACGAAGTGCTACACAGAGACCCAGCCTAAAACCCCAAACAGCAAGCAATGCAGATGTAGAAGCACTGCAGATGTAGGATCACTCACTGCAACGGTGGTAATAAACTTTATTTGGCAGGCTGAACCTTGGCTACTTCAAACGGGCCTGGGGGCGTAAATGCTGGAGGCCTTGTTAGGCCTGATCCTTGTTTGGGACATGGCCCTCGAAGTTCAAGCAGGGGTCATGAAAACCAGGTGCCGCTGGTTGGTTAATTTATACAGTTGCGGCCAAATATATTAGCGTCTTTGCACTTTTCTTAAAGGCAGAGTATTAGCTATTTCTTAATTCCAGAAACGCATATAATAGTAACTTCCTGCACCCCAAGAAAACATTCCTAAATGACTTACTTTTAAATCAACAAAACGTATGACATCCTAAACCTGTGTTTACCACAGACCTTATTTTCGCTGTTCATCCTAAACCCCTACAAAGTCTCCCTTCTCTCATAGGCTTTGTCCAACGAACCATGGCAGAGTTACAAAAAGACACCATTTACTATTGCTCTCTGTGTCTATGTTGTGAATATTGTAGAAAAATCCTCACAGCCGTTTCCCATACTAAAAAGTGAAGTGCCTCTTGGTGCGCACCTGCTTACCATGTACAGTAGGCTACAGGCAATATGATCCTCCACCTTGTGAATCATATACATTACTATCTTGCATTCAAGGCTTTCTTTGTGGTTTTTATATGTGGGGAGCATACATTGTACAGTTGTAAATGAACAGACTTTCAAGTTAGAACCAAGTAAGGTCCATTATCTGCTACCTGGACATGAAATAATTCCCCATTTCTTGAAAAATAAGTTGAAATTGAGAAGTTTTGGTCTCCACACCTTTTAGATTTTCAACATTGCAGAACCAAATGTATTTTAGTACATTTTGAAGTTTGCATTTTATTATTTAGAAAATAAAGACAGATGTCATGGGCAGAATTATTGGTGCCCCCGAGCTAGTATTTGGTTGCATAGGATTTGGCAAAGAGAACTACAGACAAACGGTTCTTGTACCCATCAATGTGCTTACTGCACCTTTTTATTGGCAATTTGGCCTAGTTTTCAGCAGCAAACTGCTCTAATTCTTCAACGTTTGAGGAGTGCCCTCCGCCAACTGCTGTTTTCAGCTCTTGCCATAGTGTTTGGATGTGATTCAGATTTGGACTCTTCGCTGGCCACTGGTTACGAAAGTTATTTTATGCTCCGGGCATTTTTTTCCCAATCCCACAAAAATCACAATAACGAGCCTTTGCAAAGCTTTCACTCTGTCACTCAAACTTATTCCAGCGTCTGCCTGCCAGCTGGACATCTTTGTGTCTGTGTGTGTGTGTGTGGTCAACCTATGCTTCATAGGGGAGGAGTAGGTCAACTGTAGCCTACTGACAACGTTACAAGTGTAATTCAGAAATTAGGGAGAGATGTTTTAGTTAGAGAATAAGGAATTAGACTTTTTCAATGCTAGGTAGGGATACTATAGTTATCACGTTTTCACATTGGATTTATTAACTACAAAAAGGTAAGATGTGTTTTTAATTATAGTGCTGCTCTGCACACACAAGCTTGTTAGCTTGCTCTGGTCTAATGTTAAAACCAACTCGGAGGTTCGGAAGACATTAAAAAAATTCCTCCATTAGAAGCCGTTCCTCCGTAGGTATGACTCTGTGGCCTAATTCAGATAATGCATGTCATACAGTACCTTCAGAAAGTAATCACACCCCTTTTTTTGTCCACTTTTTAGTTGTTACAGCCTGAATTTAAAATTGATTGTATTGAGATGTTTGTCAGTGGCCTACATACGATACCCCATATTATCAAAGTGGAATTATGTTTTTTGTAATTTCCAAATTAATTAAAAATGAAAAGGTGAAATCTCTTGGGTGAATAAGTATTCAACCCCTTTGTTAAGTCTAGCCTAAATAAGCAGGAGTAAACATCTGTGTGCAATAGTAGTGTTTAACATGATTTTTGTGAATGACTACCTCATCTCTAACCCAAACTTACAATTATTTGTAAGGTTGAGCACTGAGTTCATATTCAACCACAAATACCAGGGAGGTTTTCCAATGCCTCGCAAAGAAGAGCACCTATTGGGTAAAAAAAAGACATACAGTACAAGTCAAAAGTTTGGACACACCTACTTATTCAATGGTTTTTCTTTATTTGTACTATTTTCTACATTGTAGAATAATAGTGAAGACATTAACTCTGAAATAACACACATGGAATAATGTATTAACCAAAGAACTGTTAAACAAATCTAAATATATTTTAGATTCTTCGAAGTAGCCACCCTTTGCCTGGATGACAGTTTTGCAACGCTCTTGACATTCTCTCAACCAGCGCCATGAAGAATGCTTTTCCAACCGTCTTGAAGGATTTCCGACATATGCTGAGCACTTGTTGGCTGCCTTTTCTTCACTCTGCGGTCCAACTCATCCCAAACCATCTCAATTGGGTAGAGGTCGGGTGATTGTGGAGGCCTGATGCAGCACTCCATCACTCTCCTTGGTCAAATAGCCATTAGCTGACAAGGTAGAAATCTGTCGTTCTGCCCCTGAGCAAGGCAGTTAACCCTATGTTCCCCAGACGCCGAAGACGTGGATGTCGATTTATGGCAGCCCCCTCGCACCTCTGATTGAGGGGTTAGGTTAAATGCCAAAGACACATTTCAGTTGAATGCATTCAGTTGTACAACTGACTAGGTATTCCCCTTTCCATTATACAGCCTGGAGGTGTGTTGGGTCATTCTCCTGTTGAAAAACATGATAGTTCCACTAAGCGCAAACCAGATGGGATGGCGTATCGCTGAAGAATGCTGTGGTAGCCATGCAGTTAAGTGTGCCTTGAATTCTAAATAAATCACGGACAGTGTCAATAGCAAAGCACCCCCACACATCACACCACCTCCATGCTTCACGGTGGGAACCACACATGCAGAGATCATCCGTTTACCTACTCTTTGTCTCACAAAGACACAGTGGTTGGAACCAAAACCCCTGATTCATGCAGTCTCCTCTGAACAGTTGTTGATGAACCGCCAGGGTGCCATAAATACGGGAAGTGTATACCACAAAGAGAAAGAAGAGGCACTCTTGCACCGCAAACGGTTAACCATGACCTCTGTAGTTGGTCCCTGTATGGTGACAACGTGTCTGCTGAACCAAGTGTGTACACGGGGAAAGAAGAAACACACCCTTGCGCTGCAAACGGTCTGCCCCCATCTGGTCCCTGTACTGTCACCAAAGAGTGTCTGTAGCAGATCCTAGTCTGACCTTTGATGTGCCTGTACTGCACTCCAGCGCACCGGGACACTATGGAGAAGAAGCACCGCAGATACTGCCTAACCAGTTCTAGCTACCTGTAAAAGAGGATCAGTTCTCCACTGTAATGTCCATGGAGAGGGAGAAAAGTGAGACATCACACCAGCCAAAGCAACGTTTCAAGTGATCAGAAATCAATTGTGAGCGCAAGAGGTGGTTGGCTGTGGCTAAATTTGACTATCTGGCTTGTGGCCAGGCTAGCTGCGTGCTCAACATGGCGACCTTGCTGCAAGGTCTTGGCCGAGCATGCTACCAAACCTATTGACTAGGATACAGAAATTCAAATCATCAAAGCTACAGAGCTAGCAATGAGACTCCCAGGTGATAGCCATGTAGCTAAGTACCTGATTAACAAAGACGACAATCACTTATTCTTTTTGTCCATGGACCAAAGCAAATCGGCTTTCCAAATGGCCAGGAGAAATTTACCGTGACCTGCTATAGATGGTTGGAAGGGCTCTGGTCAGGTTAAACTCACCCTCGCCAGATCTTCCTCCCGCTGTCCTAACCAGAAAGGACAGTGTTGACCTCGAACCCCCATTGCAAAGGCAATCCCTGGGCCCTTAGCCCTCCCTCCCTGACCTCCATGAGGTACCCAGAAGCTCCTGGGATCGTCCATAGTGCCTGTATGGTCATGGACAAAAAGACAGAGGAAGGATACATAGCCAGAGGAAAGTGAACACCCTCCAAAACCTAATGACAAGGACACTGGTATTAAGATCGTCAAACCTATCGACCAGGACATGATCATTGAGTTCACCAAGGCCACAGAGAAAGCGATGATAGGTTCCCAGTTGATAGCTGAGGACCTGGGATGTGCCATGGGAGCAGCAGAGCGCCACCTTTGGCTCGCTGACTGAGCTGCCAAACTAGGAGAGGTTGGGCCTTCTGGATGCCCCAGTCAGCCTTAAGGGACTGTTTGGAGAAGATCCACCCAGATCCTGATCAACAAGTTCTAGCCTGCAGAGGAAGAGGTCGAGGAGCTAGAGAAAGAGGTCGTGGAGGAGCCCATAGCCTGGATGACCATGGTTCCCCGCAGGCATAGATGTTGTAGGCAGAAGAATACTACAGACCGCTCACTTACAACACGCGCACACACAAGTGCCTGGTTTGGAATACGTTTTTGAAGTTGTTTGTCCCTGCAAATGAGTGGATGTTATTAGTTTTATCTAGTCCTAACAGTTTATAAGATGTACTCGCCCTCAAGTTATCATTCAATCTTTGCAAAGGGTTTTACAACTGCATAAGTCCTTTGTAGGGTAGTTTTATTAGGGATGGTTGAGTCTGACTCATTAGAGGGAAAATAAATCATCTAGACTAATCTTTGGATTAGAACTACTTGGTTATAAAGGTTGGATAGTATTTTATTCAGATATACGGTTTAAAGGTTGATTAATTAGGGCCAATTTCAAGTTTTCATAGCAATCGGTATTCGGCCTTTTTGGACGCCGATTACATTGCATTACACAAGGAGACTGTGTGGCAGGCTGACTACCTGTTACGCGAGTGCAGCATCAAAAGGACCTTGTGGCTGCAAGGAGCCACTGTAAGTTGCTAGTTAGCATTAAACTTACCTTATAAAAACATCAATCTTAATCACAAATTAACCTAATAATTTCATCAACCGTGTGTAGTTAACTATCTTGTTCTGCGTTGCATGTAATCAATGCGGTGCCTGTTAATTTATCATCGAATCACAGCCTACTTCAACTTCGCCAAACAGGTGATTTAACAAAAGCTCATTTGCGAAAAAGCACAATCGTTGCACAAATGTACCTAACCATGAACATCAATGCCTTTCTTAAAATCAGTACACAAGTATATTATTTTAAACCTGCATATGTAGTTAAAATAAATTAATGTTAGCAGGCAATAATAACTAAGGAAATTGTCACTTCTCTTGCGTTGAGTGCAAGCAGAGTCAGGGTATATGCAGCAGTTTGGGCCGCCTGGCTCGTTGCGAAACTGTGTGAAGCCCATTTTTTCCTAACAAAGACCGCAATTAATTTACCAGAATTTTACATAATTATGACGGTTGTGCAATGTAACAGCAATATTTAAACTTAGGGTTGCCACCCGGTCGATAAAACACTGAACGGTTCCGTATTTCACTGAAAATAAACGTTTTGTTTTCGAAATGATAGTTTCCGGATTTGACCATATTAATGACCAAGGGCTCGTATTTCTGTGTGTTCCAAATACTAATTGAGTGTATGTAAACTTTTGACCCACTGGGAATGTGTGATGAAAGAAATAACAGCTGCATTTTTACTTGGATTAAATGTCAGAAATTTGAGTTTAAATGTATTTGGCTATGGTGTATGTAAACTCCTGATTTCAACTGTGTGTGTGTATTTTTAATCATTATCGGCTTTTTTTGGTCCTCCAATTATCTGTATCGTGTTGAAAAATCATAATTGGTCCACCTCTAATACAGTGCATTTGGAAAGTATTCAGACCCCTTGGCCTTTTCAAATGTTGTTACGTTACAGCCTAATATATTTTTTTGCACATGTATTAAAAAACTAAATTTTTACTTTAGTACTTTGTTGAAGCACCTTTGGCAGCAATTACAGCCTTGAGTCTTCTTGGGTATGATGATACAAGCTTGGCACACCTGTATTTGTGGAGGCCTCTCCAACATAATCCAGGTAGAATCAGGAATTCCCCAGGGCAGCTGTCTAGGCCACTTGAAAAAAGTCAATCTTTACTAACGACATGCCCCTGGCTTTGAGTAAATTATACATGTCAGCTACTACAGCAACTGAAATGACTACAACACATAACAAAGAGCTGTAGTTAATTTCAGAATTGGTGGCAAGGAATAATTCAGTCCTAAATATTTCAAAAACTAAAACTATTTGGGACAAATCATTCAATAAACCCTAAACCCCAACTAAATATGTTAATAAATAATGTGGAAATTGAACAAGTTGAGGTGACTAAACTGCTTGGAGTAACTGGATTGTAAACTGTCATCAAATGTATTTATATAGCCCTTCGTACATCAGCTGATATCTCAAAATGCTGTACAGAAACCCAGCCTAAAACCCCAAACAGCAAGCAATGCAGGTGTAGAAGCACGGTGGCTAGGAAAAACTCCCTAGAAAGGCCAAAACCTAGGAAGAAACCTAGAGAGGAACCAGGCTATGTGGGGTGGCCAGTCCTCTTCTGGCTGTGCCGGGTGGAGATTATAACAGAACATGGCCAAGATGTTCAAATGTTTATAAATGACCAGCATGGTCGAATAATAATAAGGCAGAACAGTTGAAACTGGAGCAGCAGCACGGTCAGGTGGACTGGGGACAGCAAGGAGTCATCATGCCAGGTAGTCCTGGGGCATGGTCCTAGGGCTCAGGTCCTCCGAGAGAGAGAAAGAGAGAATTAGAGAACGCACACTTAGATTCACACAGGACACCGAATAGGACAGGAGAAGTACTCCAGATATAACAAACTGGCCCTAGCCCCCCGACACAAACTACTGCAGCATAAATACTGGAGGCTGAGACAGGAGGGGTCAAGAGACACTGTGGCCCCATCCGAGGACACCCCGGACAGGGCCAAACAGGAAGGATATAACCCCACCCACTTTGACAAAGCACCGCTCCCACACCACTAGAGGGATATCTTCAACCACCAACTTACCATCCTGAGACAAGGCTGAGTATAGCCCACAAAGATCTCCGCCATGGTCATAACATATTGATACAACAGTAGCTAAGAGGGGGAGAAGTCTGTCCATAATAATGTGCTACTCTATCTTTTGAACAGCACCATCAACAAGGCAGGACCTACAGGCTCTAGTTTTGTCACACCTGTAATACTGTTCAGTCGTGTGGTTAGGTGCCACAAAGAGGGACTTAAGAAAATTGCAATTGGCTCAGAACAGGGCAGCACGGCTGGCCCTTGGATGTACAAAGAGAGCTAATATTAATAATATGTATGTCAATCTCTCCTGGCTCAGGAGGAGATATTGACTTCATCACTACTTGTATTTGTGAGAGGTATTGACATGTTGAAAGCACCGAGCTGTCTGTTTAAACGACTAGCACACAGATTAGACACCCATTCATATACCCCACAAGACATGCCACCAGAGGTCTCTTCACAGTCCCGAAGTCCAGAACAGATTATGGGAGGCGCACTGTACTACATAGAGCCATAACTACATGGAACTGTATTCCACTTCAGGTAACTCATGCAAGCAGTAGAATGAGATTATTTTTGACTGATAATTATGGAACAGCGGGGACTGTGAAGCAACACAAACACAGACACATGCATACATACACACACATGATAACATACACACTATACACTCACGTACACATGGATTTTGTGTTGTAAATATGTGGTAGTGGAGTGTGGGCCTGAAGGCGCACACTTAGTGTGTTGTGAATTCTGTAATGAATGTATTGTAATGTTTTTGAAATTGTTTAACTACCTTCATTAAGCCAAACCCCAGGAAGAGTAGCTGCTGCCAAACCATAATAAATACAAATAACCTGTCATAACACTGTCATGATCAGTATATTTACAGCTGTTACATATTGTTTTTTTTATGGCTGATAATGACACGTACATAAGTGTCAACCCACATTTATTACAATTTATTTTTTCCCCGCCAATAAGTTTTGTTTCATTTTGAAAGTTTGTTTCTTAAGTCTGTTGTTGTTGTAATGAATTATTTTGTCATGTTTTTTTCATCATATTTTAATTAACTTGCAGAAAATATACTTTGTTACACTGTCATGAAGCATTATGACCATCCTATGTCACTTTACTTGGACTAAGAAAATACACTTTGACACTGTCATGAAGCATTATGACAGATTTCATCAAATATGCCAGATATGCCTATCACATACATGTCCTTATGTCAGTCATCAATCAAGAGGGTGTCTTGTCCTGTACCTGAAATCTGCTCCTGCGTTCAGCAACAGAGCATTGGATTCGGTGCATGTCTGACCTAACCCAATGCACTATTACAATGATGATTTAATATGGTCCATTTAAGAAAACGTTATTTAACGAACATACTGTTGACAAGTAGGCTATCGTGTAATGAAATACCTGGTGTGTTTTTGTGGGTTTTGACACTCTTATGTAGGTGTCTTTTAACCAGCCATAAAATAATGTGACCAGTGTCACAACCGGTCTAAATGTGTTATCAAATTGTATTGGTCACATACATGTGTTTAGCAGATTATTGCGGATGTAGCAGTGGAATGACACTGCACTTCAGTTGTATACCGTTTTTCAAGATAAAAGGCACTACTTATTTTGTTCTAAGTCCAGCAATGACAGGTTATGTCAGCTGTTGACATATTATGACGCAGGGTGTCAAGTAAAGTGTTCCCAAAGTCTATTTTATTTTGAAATTTTAGGAATAGCAGCAGAGTGGGCTCCCATCCCAGCAGCAGAGTTCAAGTGATAGCTCCTCTCTCGAGGACCATGTCTCCAGCCTACCCCAACCTGAGGTAGGCCCTCATATACTTTGGCCGAGGGTAGGCCCATTCTTTCTAGTGCACTTAGTTAATAGACCAAAGTGCCAAGCACCAATGGGACTGACATGGTGACTTCAGTTACTGTTACTGATACTGTTTTTCAAGATCCAAGGCACTACTTATTTGTTCTAAGTCCAGCAACTTCATTATTTCATATCAAGTGGTTTTCTTCTTTCACTCTACACTTAGAGGTAATTAGAATCCAGGCTCTCATCGTGTAGAGCCGTGGCTTTAGTTCTGTCATTGAGTGGACCTGAATGGATGGGCCCTTGAATCCCCTTCTCTCGCTCTCTGTTTTCTCAGGGAGAACCCTGAGGGTATCAGGCGGAGAGTCCTGGGCCCCTACCCTGCAAGCCCTGCCGGGGACTCCTACACTAGATTACGGGACCGCTCTCCTATCAGAAGGGATACTCCACCAATAACAGGCTCCGTTCTCATGCGCTCCGGGTCCAACACCAGCAGAAGGAGCTACTCCCCAGACAGGGACCAGACGGGCTTCCCCTACCATCAGAAGAGTAATTTTGCAACCCAAATGACACCATATTCCCTATGTAGTGCACTTATTTTGACCAGGTCTCATAGGGAAGCATCCTAAGTTTCCTTTGGTTTCTCTACTGAGGCATTTAGTTCAGCTGTCAATGATTTAATAATATCACATTTAATCAATCACTTTAGAGTCTGGCTCTGATCCAGTTTCCATTCTAGCATATCACTTGGAATGATGCAATGTAAAGGACATGCATCCACTAGTGTGGATACTGTAACCTTGGTGTTTGTATCTGCTGTCAGTCATTTTGGTGACCTTTTTCTTTCTCGCCACTCTCCAGGGTATAAAGAAGAGCCTCACAGCCAGAGCAGAGAGCCTGGTAAGTCTACACTTCATATCCCTAAAAGAAAATTGGCACGTTTTGAAGTGATGCTTAAACTAATATGCAGAGGCCCGGCCGCTCTCTGAGAGGAGCATCTGTTTTCAGTGGAGGTGTGTATTAAATGGAGGTGCTGGAACATTTTTAATTACACACACACACACACGCAGGTTCTATAAGGCTGGGAAAAGAATAGCCTTGTTTTATTGAGGTGATTTGGCTTTTGATTCAACGTCTAACCTTTGCTTGGCTTGCGCATTGAGCCAGCAGATGTCTTCAAGATCAAACCATTACTCACTCCCAGTCCCATTACCTTCCCATTTGAGTGGCGCATGCATACCATTATGTTGTAGCCTAACTTTCTTTATGAGCGTCAAAATGATTCAGTCAGGTCTTGCCAGGTCTCCCTTGTCATAGAGGTCTTCTGACCTCAATGGACAACCTGGGTAAGTAAAAATAAAACTATGACCTTTTCTCTGTGTGGATTTACCAGGAATCTGCGTAGGTTAAGTTAGGCCTACCTTCAATTGAAGTGAGGAGATTTTGAGATTAAGAATATTAGGATAGTAGGATAATAAAGGAAAGTAACAGGGAGTGTCCTTAAATATCCCTATGTCTAATGCAGCCATTTCACATGTTGTTTTTTGACTTAAGAAGTCCTTTCTCATAATCACTGCAGAGGGGTTTTAAAGCCCTTATTTTCCTCCGTTATGCTACGGTGTAAAGAGAGCACGGAGGAAGCCTTCAGTTTAGCCTGAAGAACCCCCCCAACCCTATGTTTGGGCTGCATATTCTATCCCATTTTGAAGATGCAGTAAAACAGGTAGAAAACAGTTGTCCCTCCACCCCTGTCTGGAACACTAATTTGGCTAGGTCAACACATCAAAGTGCACAGAAAGAAACTGTTTGGGAGGGACGATAAGGAATGCACACCACACAGGGTCTAGTTGTAGGCCTAGTTTTACTGTAGAGAATCCTGTACAATGTCTCTGAGTGAGCATTTGGAGTACAATGGCTTAGAGAAAGCCTGCTGCCTATAGGTTATGGTTCAGGTTTTTAGTTCCCAAATAGTATTTTTTAAGTACCTCTTGAAGAAGACTATTTATTCTACACTATATATACGAAAGTATGTGGAAAAATGTGTGGATTCAGCTATTTCAACCACACCCGTTGCTGGCAGGTGTATAAAATCTAGCACACAGCCATGCAATCTCCAAAGACGAACATTGGCAGTGGAATGGCCTTACTGAAGAGCTCAGTGACTTTCAACGTGGCACCGTCATAGGATGCCATCTTTCCAACGAGTCAGTTTGTCAAATTTATGCCCTGCTAGAGCTGCCCTGGTCAAATGTAAGTGCTGTTATTGTGAAGTGGAAAACGTCTAGGAGCAACAACGGATCAGCCATGAAGTGGTAGGCCACACAAGCTCACAGAACGAGACCGCCAAGTGCTGGAGCATGTAAAAATCAACACGCTACCAAGTTCCAAGCTGCCTCTGGAAGCGACCTCAGCACAAGACCCAGCATCACTAATGCTCTTGTGACTGAATGGAAGGATGATCTCGCAGCAGTGTTCCAACATCTAGTGGAAAGGGAAAGCCTTTCAAGAAGAGTGGAGGGTGTTATAGCAGCAAAGTGGGGACCAACTCCTTATTAATGCCCTTGATTTTGGAATGAGATGTTTTGAAGAGCATGTGTCCACAATGTTTTGGTGAAGTATAGCCTAGCTTTCATGATTAGTAGTGGAGGGGGATAAACTGAATATGTTTACAATATTATTTTGGTCAAATATTATATTGATACTTTGACTCAAAGTATCGATTTGTAAAAAAAGAAGTGGGTTTGTATGCTGAACCTGTGCAACGCCTAGTATTTAACATCCTATAGCTTGTTCTCCATCTTCTTATGAAATAGTGAGCCAACATGTTTTTAGCACTTTATTTTAAAACTTCCATTACTGATTTTTAAGCAAATTTTTCTCACGGTCCCTTTCTCTCTGCAGCAGACATACTTATATAGTAAGCAATGTATTTGGAGCATCAAATCGCAATAAAATTGCGGTCTCGAATCGCAATTAACATATAGTATCGTGATAATATCGTACCGTGACGTCCCTGGCAATTCCCTGCCCTAATGATTAGACTGTACAATATATCCTAACTTTTCTTTGTTTGGCTTGATAACACACACAAATAATTAGCCAATTGAAGTTGGCAGAAATACCCTGCTCTAGCACATTGACTGTTGGTAGGGATTAGTCTTCTTATCCGCAGGGTTCTGTTTCTGACTTTCATTCATTCATTACCCGTTAGTGAGGTTTGATGTTTAATCTGCTTAGATTCCTTTGCTGCTGTTTAACTAATGCCATTACGTGTCTCTTTGATGGAACACACACAATCTTCTGGATGCTCCTCTTCTGGATTTGCAATTCACGAGCATCTGTCACTAATCATTTAAGTTAAAACAGCAGCCTAGTTTCTTCTCCACAGATTCAAGTGTCTGGCGAGTGAGTGTCTTTCCAAGTTAACCAGGTTTTCCTCAAAATGCAAAGGCCTGGTCTGTCATAGACAGAGAGTTCTCTGTCTGTGTTACTCTGTTCTTTTAATATGGCAAATATCCATTTTATTATAAATTCAGCCTACAGACATTTTTGCCTAAGTAAACATCTCTCATTCAAAGAATCATCTGTTAATAGTATCATAGGAAATCCAGCACTCAAATCAATTTTGAATTTTGCTGCATTTTGAACTAACAAACTACTTTTTCATGGTTTACTTGGAATTTTTTTCATAACTTCCTGGAAGAAGTGTGTTTTTAATTTCACCTTGGCTCAGTCTCATCGCCATGGGAATAAAAACAAACATTTCCACCCAGCCATATTTGTTTTTTTATAGACCTATTGGAGCCGGCGGAGCACAATATTTCAATTTAGTCACAGCTGAACTTGTCGACCTCTTATTGTGCAAGCTATTCCAACAAGAAACTAAAATTAACAGCGATTTGTCTGGGCTCTGCTTGTCGTCAGTCCCACAGCATCTTGTCCTATCCATTGTTCACTGTACGAGTGCAATGAGTGATTGCACAGTGGATGACAATCTAGAATAAGTGGTGGTAGCTCCCCAGTGTGTTTTTAATACTGAGATGATTTAAATGGAATTGTACTGCGCCTGGTGGCCCTGATTTTTATTTTGAGTGCCCTCCTTTTTCTTAAATGTTTCCTTTTTGTTTTACAATGCTTCTTAGTTTACTGTGTATGCATGAGTTGCGAGTGTTTCTCTTTCTCCTTCTGTCCCCAGTCTCTTTCTTCATTCCTCTTCTCCTTCAATCCACAGATAAGCCCAGGTTGCTAGGCCACACAAAGACTGCCTCCATAGACGGTTCTCCACACAGCGCTGTCTCAATCAAGGTACGGCTGCGTAACTATGTCAGACATAGCTCGCTGCTCCTGATTCAGTTCAGTCTCTCAGTTGATACGATCATTTATTAATTAGGCCTATATCAAAACAATAGGCTACCTGTCATAGTAGTAGCATACCCTTTACTAGCGTTGTACTAGTCCTAAAAGTTAGAAAAGACCTGCACAACTGTTTTACATCACTTGGTTGGATTATGGAATTCCATGAGACTCGATACATAGTCGAAATCCGATTTGTTACCATACAGACTCTTTTTCTTTTGTCATCGTTTCAACATTGTCTGACCATCACATTTTACCTACCTTCCTATGGATACACAGTTTATCAACACAATTCATTGCCCTGTCATGGTGTGTGGAATCTGTTGCAAATCCTTGTTCATGTCATTCATTCTAGAACCCACATCGCAGAGGAACAGTTGATGTACCTTAAGTGGCCTGTCTCTTTCTTGTGGTCTGATGAGATCACGATAGATGAAGACTGCGTTCACCATGCGTGACCCATTTCCTTGCCATGGATGAAAGCTTTCTGGATTTCTGTAAACTAAAAGTTGTTTGTTTTCAATGCTAACGCGGTCACAAAAGGCCTCCTCTTGTTCAAATTGACATTCAGAGATGTTATGTTTTGTGTCTCATTTCCCTTTTAACACTAAATGATGCAGTATGATGCGCTGACGTCGGTGGGCGTGGGCCTTCATCTTCAGCTGTCGACGGTCTTTGATCAAAGATGTTGAAGGAAAAACATTCTAGATCGTTGTTGAGATGCTGCAATGCATATTAAAGCGTTTGATGTGCTGAAAGAAAATGACAGCAACAACAACCTCGTTGACTCTAATCAGTGTTGCCCTCACACGCTTTGAATTTGAAACCTGAATCAGTTAAGCCATTTGAACTGCTGTGTCCTGCCTGGCGCGCTAACCCATTAGCTGTAACCTTTACCCTCCCAGGAGGAACTTGACCCCACCCCAGCCCTGCTAGCAGAGCCTGAGGACACAGTGCCGGCCAAGGATGACACCGACCAGACACAGAAGGCCAACTTCAAGACACGGCGCTCTCAAGCCATCGCAGCTAAAGCCCTCGAAATTGAGAAGGTAATAGAGGTCCCACTATCCAACAACACTCAACTGCTAGCTAGTCATTCTCTGCTGGCTGTGTGGTAGAGTCCTGCATCGGATTGGATACCAACGGTTCCCAGCGGTTGACCCGCAAAAGAATCACCTGGTTTGGAAGGATTTTTGTGTCATTGTGGATAAGGACAACAAGCCGGTAGATGGCTATACAGCCAGCAAAAAGTGCAAGCAGGTATTTGTTTACGATAGGTAAATTCAGTTTAATATCAGTTAATTGTTAGGTTAATTCAGGCTTTTGTGCATTTAGACCATATGCAGGCCATATGTCTAAAAACGGTATGCTGGTAAAGGTAGCCTTTTATCCAAATGTAGACATGCAGACAAATTTAATTCATGCAGGAAGGGGAATAATAGCCTACTACTCTGGAATCATAAAAACAATTAATGAAATGTGTTATTTGGCGGGTCACTGATCGGCTCTCAGAACAATTCTATGCAGATGGGTCAGGTTGCGTAGAAAAATCTGTCCTGATTTAGGGATGCTAACTGTTAATCGGTTAGCTGCTGAATATACATTTGACAGGTCATCCTTATCAGTCTATAGGATCATTTGCATACTTTTGTGGAATTCAATTCGCGCGTTTGTATTTTCGTTACTGGCTATGCATCTAATTTATCACACACATACAGAGCCTAGTTTGAGGAGTGGAATAGCCTACAAACTGTCAGACAGTGTGAGAGTAGCTCCTCAGTCTGTTGGCTACTGGAGTGAAACCTGCTTTTGCATGCCCAGTCATTGCGCAACAAATAACAATTCTGAATGCAATCGCGTGTTAACTTTGGTGGCCACGATTTTAAAAGGAGCTATTTTTGTTTCTCAATCTCAACTCGTAATTAAAGCTCGCCTCCCATTCGGGTGTGTAGGCTATAGCCTGCCTAGCGTTGACTACCAGCACGTCACCCACCACTTTGCAATGTGTGCTTGAGGCAGTGGAATTGTTTGAAACGATTTACTTTACCTCAAATAATGAGGCATGTCTTACTTTGCTTCAAAGTAGCCTTGCGAAAAGTCCATCTGTAGAAACATGGAGGCAATTATTTTATAAAGACTTCCTCGTGCCATTTAACCAGCATTTCTCTCCTGTTCTATTGATTTTCATATCAACTTCATTTTTGTTGTATTAGCAACCCATCATTGCAACAACCATTAGATTTTCCCTCTTTCTACATTTCTAACAGAGATTATTTATCTCTGTCACAACTGTTCGCATTAGGTTAAGAGCGGTGTTTCCCGCAAATTGCGTTTTGGAAAATGTTTTATTAGCTGCTTCATCACAGAGGTTGCATGTTCAACAATGGACTATAGCCTTTTGAACTGTTATACGATAAGGCTTGCTATTGTTGCATGTTCCCAGTAAGCTCTTAATGAAAAATGTCCTGTCCGTGTATGCATGCATAGTATCAGCGAAGAAGAGGCAAAGCGAGAGGTTTTTCTTTCGCCAAAATCTGTCCAAAATAAGCCCAATACGTTTCTATGGGCTTGTTTTGGGCCTAAGCTTGTCGCCTGCCTTCCCGCCTAGGGCCGCCTTCCCACTGTTAGCGCGGAAACATAAGCATCGCGTCATTATATACAGATCTCAAATAGTACTTTTCTGTTGGTCACGTCATTTTATTGTTTTACATTTTACTGAAAAAATGTAACCGTTTATTGACCGGCAGCCAAATTAGTCGGCAGCTAAATGTACACATTTGCAGCCATTGTCCTGATGTTGGATATCGGGTGGGGCTTGGAATTGATGTGGCCAGCGTGGGGCGGGTGTGACTCCAAAGAACTGACCCGTGCAAGAATGCTATCTCTCGTCCAACTCCTAGGCCTGAACCTTTCCTCCATTTGGATTAGTGGCTCTCTGAAGCCCTATTGCCTGCATATGGCGGCTTGGGAAACGTGTCATTTTGATTTGAGAGAGCGAGCACAGGGAGGGAGGATGAGTTGGCAGGAAGGACTTAAGCATCTCAGGTTGTGACGGTCTACACAGGGCCTGCTATTTGAGTCTGCCTGCCCGGCCCTTCCCTACACACACACACTGCGCTACACTACCACTTATCTGTTCCCGTTAAACCAGGGCAGGAATTGCCCTGCAGGGTTCTGGGGGGGCCACCCACGGTGTGGGTACTTCTCTTGGCATTACAAACATGCTTACGCACACATAGCACACATGCTTACCCTGCCATTTCCTAACCAGTTGCAGTTGTGGAGAGGCACTGGCTTGTAACATCGATATTGACCTTAGCCAAATGCAGTCCAAATGATCCCCATCCCTGTACATTGGAGGGCCAAGCCAAACTCACCAGACCAAACGGAAACCACGATGCATGGGGAGGGAGCTGGGTTTGCATGGGGATGTGGCTGGGGGTACAGGGCTACGGCTGGAGATGGGGATGGGAATAGAGATGTGGCTGGGGCAGAAAGTCTGGAGTTGGGCATGGGGATAGTGTTTGGGATAGAGCTGGTGCTTTGACTGAGGATGGGGCTGGGAGCTTGCACGAGGTTCATACCTCCATTGAGGCTGATTTAGTGTGATGGCTCCTGTCAATAGCTGTTTATTCAACTCTACGTGGAGGGAGGAGACTGTCCTTTACCACCCTTGAGCCATGAGCACTCACTCCTCTATCCAATACTGATCTTCAGAGGAGGCTGGTTTGAATGAGCACGTTTGCAGTAATGCTGAAGGATGAGGACTAGAAATATACACAACTCTCCATATTATTTGTATACTCAGTGGGGTCAGTCAGGTCGGGAGCTGTTTATCTGGTTCATGTTCTAAAAATACCTTACTGTAGAGCTACCGTACCCATTTAATATGGGGCCGATTATGGGCTAGGAAAGCAAATGAGAAAGCCAAGACATTTATTAATGCTATGTTCCAGTAACTTCCTCTTGAAAGGCTCCTGTGTTACATTAGAGGAATTACTCTTGAAAACGACAATCAAATTAATCAGAAAACAAGCGAGCAGCAACCCTTGAACTTGTAAGCCTGTCTCCCATCTTCTCCAATTTGGTTGATGGTACTACACTGTAAAGCATTAGCCTACATGTTTTTTCTCCGATTTTTGGAGGATGGATGTACGACTATTTACATTTTTGGTTAGAAACCTAGATTAAGTATCAGAGAAACTATTTAACGTAATGGGAGTATCAAAGTTGCCGGCTGTGATTTTCTGAGGAGTCCCTCCATTCATCATTTCAATTAGTGTAAGCTAAACTTATCCATTTCTTCCCTATTAGTCCATTACATGAAGGCTGCTTCCCAAATGACACCTTATTCCCTTTACAGTGCCCTACTTTTTACCAGAGTAGTACACTATAAAGGAAATAGTGTGCCATTTAGAACCTAGACTAAGCGGTCCGGTCTGCATCCAGTCCAGGCTGAATGATTAAATGGCTGTTTTAATGATATCCTCTGTCTACCAGGCCCTCCAGTCATTACATCCACTCATTACTCCACTTCCCTTATTAACTCAGGACCCCTGCCTCTCTGCCTACATCAGGGCTCTTTTGAGCAGAGCTCCAGTATAGAATCACAGCTTTGTATGTATAATCTCCTAAAGACGAAACCCCCAACTCTGTATCCGTTACGCTTACACGCATGCAGACATACACGCACTGTACCCCTCTAATTGAGACCTCCATGTCCGCTCCAAACGCCCCCTCATCCCGTCTTCCCTTTTCTCAGCCATGGCTTTTTAACCCGTCCTGTGTGGCCCTACCTCTCTCTAGTATCAGGTCTGGAGATCTGTCCCTGGCTCCCTCCGCTGGGAGATAGGGAGGGAACCCAGGGGAGAGAAAAAACACACACACACAGAGCAGGTTCAGGTCAAACCACCCTTCCTGTTTGATTAAGTAACCAGGGACCGGTTCTGTCTTGAGAGTTCACAGTACAGTTTGAGGAAACACTACTCCCTAAATACTCTCTATTGTTACAAATCCAGCGTGACACTTCCTCACACATGCATTGAAACGCTCACTCCCAAGTGTGTGTGCGTCCTTAAGAAACAGTATTTTTGAAGCTCTAGTGATGTCGAGGGAAATTATTTCGTTTTGAGACCCTTTTTTCACCCATTCCCACTTCTTTCTCAAAGCTTCGAAGCATGTAGAAGTGTGTGTGTGTGTGTGTGTGTGTGTGTGAGTGTGTGTGTGTGTGTGTATATATATATGTGTGTGTGTATATACATACATACATATATATACATACATACATACATACATACATACATACATACATACATACATACATGCATACATGCATACATATGACAGAACTCTGCAGGCTATCTCTGAGTAGATTGCAACTCCACCCCCTTTGGCAGTGTTATTTTGTCGGGAAATGTTAGTCAGGGATGGACATGTCAGGATTTTTGGTGGCCTCTTCCTAAGCCAGGATTTAGACACGGCTATGACATCAGGATTGGCAGTGAATAAAACAAACTTAGGGAGGAGG